>NC_033801.1:125032609-125033695 GCF_001876935.1 Asparagus officinalis | reverse complement strand
ATATTTTCCAATAGGTCAAAAAAGAGATATCCTAAATATGATAAAGATTGGAGATATTATAAATGATGAATGATTGTGATTAAATCTAAAAATCTACAATCGACTGTCTTTACCATTGATGTGGCTCTCAGCCATCGATGGTGTCGAGGCCGTATCGATGGTTGAGAAGTTCATTGATGATATGAAAGTCGCTAGAGTCAAAATCATCGACGACATACGTTGTCCATCAATGAGCTCTTCTTACCATCGATGGTCAATGCCTACCATCGATGATAGAAAGACTAAAATCATTTTGTGAATTAATTTCCTCATTGTTTCACCTCATACACTTCTAATATATGTATTTATTTGTATTATATCATCTCAAACTAATAATAATATCAAATGAGAGTTTGTTATTACCCAAATAAGAAATATTATATGACTACGTCCTACCTTGCTTCTTTCTCACCTTCGTATTTATCTTCCTTTGTGCAAACCATGGTTGAGATGGGGGAAGATAGGGGAGGAGGGTGAAATAAGACGAAAGAGAAAGAAAGGACAGTAGGTGGAAGAGGAGGGGAGGAAGATGAAAGTAAAAGAAGACGAAAGTGGAAGGGAGAGAAGACGAAAGTGGAAGGGAGAGATATGGAGAAGGAGAGAGAAGGATATATGGAGGAAAAATGAACATGGCCGAATGAGGAGAAGATCGGAAATGAGACAAAGGAGGAGGAGGAGAATGTGCTGGAATAGTGATAATATGCCCTATAACATCCAATATAAGTTATGTAATATTATTGTAATGCTAATAGATTTAATTATTGCACATACAATTTGGGTATCATTTTTATAATTGTTATATATCATTAGAAATTATTTTGTTAGGTCAAGCATTGTGATGTGTCACTTGCTTTAAAATATGATCTAACTTAGAGATTTTTTTTAACTTATGCTTAACCTATAACTAGAAGTGGGCATGGGTCTGACCAACGCAAGCCCGTGATCTATCCCGTCAGGTTTAAGGTCAGGCCTGATTCGACCCGGGACTGCTCGAGTCATAGTGGGTCGGGCCTATTTTTCCCTGATCCCGGGTCTGGGACTAGACCC
>NC_033801.1:125007901-125032599 GCF_001876935.1 Asparagus officinalis | reverse complement strand
CCGCCACGATCTGCCTATGGATGGGTCGGATGGGGTGGGGTCAGACCTAGCCCACAACCCACGGGTCGCGGATCGGTCTGCAAGTTTTTTTAAATTTTTTCCATTTTTTATTTTTAATTTCTAAACTATATTAACTTTGTATTAGTATCTATTAATTTGTATTTAAATTATTTTTTTATATTTTACTCTTTTGCTTAAAATGATATATATATACACACATTGTACAAAGATAAACATCACACAGAAAGATATTGTTAACACAAATATGTACGTGGTTCGGACTTCAAAGGAAGTTAATAACTTTCTTTTAATTTAAATTACAAACACAAAAGGAAAAAAATGAAAAATGTAAACTAAAAACTAATAATTAAAAATTTCAAATTTGGTCGGGTCAGGTCGATGATAAGCCGTGTTAAGGTGGGTTGGCCTTATTTCTCTAGTCCTGGGTTCGGAGCTGGACCCAGCCCAGCCCGTAACCAGCATTGTTTATGGGAAAATTTGCAGTAAAAAGACAATGAAGGAAAATTTGATATGTATTCCTTTAATCTTAGTTACAATTGGATTTCTTGATTACAAAAGAGAAAAGAATGATCTGGATTCTCCCCTTTGTTTAATTCTGGGTTCTTCACGGTGGCGATGAGATGCCTCCCTCGAATGCTCGCGTCAAGTTTACTTCTTGTTGACGATCCGATGTCTTGTTTCACTGGAACATGATCTTCTCCTCACGATTTGACGTTGTGGAGAACTCTGAACGAGCTTAAAACTCTATGAAAGAGTTGATTTAACCGAAAGTCGGTTATAAGCCAAGGATGAAGAAGATCTTGTTGCCGATCTCCAAAGCTCCAACCGAAGGATGAAGGATCCTCTTTTCGCTGCCAAGAAGTTCTAACAGACTGCACCTGAACTGAATTGATTTTCAGTTATTTATAGGGGATTAAGGGGTATAACCACCTCCTTAATTCGCTCCTAAGTGGGGCTAATGGGATGTAACCGCCCCTTAAATCACTCCTGAGTGGAGTTATGATCCCCTCAGATCGTGGGAAACGGTTTTGGAACCGTTCAGCTCGTGTTTGAACGAATCAAACACAAGCCCGCGTTCTGGCATGAATTCTGTGTCCAAACGCAATGCCTAAAAGCTTGAACACAGCATCTGAAAGCTCGGACGCAGCGTTTGGAAGCTCATTTGCAGCGATTTAAGAGCTGCGTTTGGCAGCGGATTTGAGCTGCGTTTACAGCAATTTGGAAGCTGTGTTTGTACGATTTAAGAGCTGCATTTGGCAGCGGATCTGAGCTGCGTTTGTAGCTTTTGGAGCTGCGTTTGCAACTTTTGGAGCTGCATTTGAGCTGCGTTCGTGGCTATGAACGCGACGCATCTTGATGCTGGTACGCGGGGAGGACTTCCACGTCTTGATTTGAAGAGACCGTCGATTTGTAGTCTCTTTCTATCGAAGTTTTGCAAAGATAATTATTTTGTAATCTTTACTTTAGCTCTTTGATATGCAAGAGTCGTTAGATCGTAACTCTCGATGTTGATTGTGAAGGCTGTTGAACTAGAGCTCTCATCGGTTGTCGTGAAGGTCGTCAGATTGTAACCTTCATCGATCTACGTGAAAGTCTTCAAATTATAACCTTCTGGAAGTTGTCAGATTGTAACTTCCATCATCGGTGTTTTGATGGGGATCAGCTATCTATTGTGATTTTTAGACAGCCTACAGAACCCCCTCTAAAGTTTTCGAAAGTTCGCGGTTGACTGGGACGAATTTTCGGAATACTTTGGATCTCAACTCTAATCTTGGAGCTGTTGATTCCTTGTGGTAAATGATTTGTTCTCTGCACTTGCTTCGAAGGCATCATGGTTGAAGGGATTTGCCACGTAGGACCTGTGTGAAGGTATGCGCCATAATCCTGCTTCTGGAATATGGGGGTGGACCCTGCATTTTGAACTTGAGATGCAGGTCTCACCCTTGCATGTTGAATTTGGAACACGGGTGTGACCTCGGCGTTCGGTTTTTGCATCGCGGGTCTGACCTCAACGTTTTGACTTAAGACATGGAAGTGGCTTCCGTGCATTTTTGACTAAGTCTTTAAGACTTGTCTTTGGCTCATCTGTTTTAAGTCTCGGCTCACATCCATTAAGCTGATGGACCTGCAAACGTGCATAGGATTTTTGGCAAACCCTCAGCCATCAACGGATTTGATAAGCCTTTACAGACTACCGTTTGAGTCGGACTAGCATGTGGATTGTCTAAGTCTGTTTCACATGTAACGTTGTGCTAAGAGAATGAACCCTCTTAGACTTGATGCTATGATTTTGAATACATAGACTTTATCATTTTCACGGGAAAAGACTAACTAGCAACGCGTGTTAGACGTAGGCTTATCTCTAATTAGGGATCGAGATAAAGTCCCCCATGCGTGTAAGGCATGGATTTTGATGTCCTTTTTACGGTAAAAGACTAACCGACAACACGTGTTAGGCGTAGACTTATCTCTATTTAGGGATCGAGATAAAGTCCCCCATGTGTGTAAGACATGGATTTCGGTGTTATTAATAACAACCTGCCACGATGTTGAATACGTGGACTTTGTCGTTATTTCTTCCTGTGTTCATTGAAACATTGAAAGAAAGTTGGAAGCGTCAGAGGTGTAATATTAACTTGGCATGAATTTTCACTTAGAGTAAAATTCAGAAATTTTCTTTATTATCACTAGGATAATTCCAGAAAATATTTAATCCGCTGGGGATTTTATAATGACAACTTGCTATTCTTGTTGAAAAAGGATTAACAAGTTCATTGGGGGGGGTTTGACTGTTAGAGGTGTGATGTGATGTTATCCTAACATTATTTTTATGGACCTATCGCTCCATTGACGAGAGTCGATAAGTGGAAAGTGTTGCGATCGGAGCAACTTTGAGGACCTATCGCTCTATTAACGAGAGTCGATAAGTTGATTTCATCAGAGGTGTTTGATATTAACGTGACAAGATAATGTTACGATCGGAGCAACTTTGAGGACTTATCGCTCTATTAAGGAGAGTCGATAAGTTAATTGTCAGAGGTTTGGTGTTAACATGACGGGAATTTATTACGATCAGAGCAACTTTGTGGACTTATCATCCTATTGAAGAGGATTAATAAGTTGATTTTGTCAGAGGTGTGATATTAACATGTGTTTGTTGGAAATTTGCTGTAAAAAGACAATGAAAGAAAATTTGACTTGTATTCCTCTCAAAATCAATTACAATTTGGATTCCGATTACAAAAGAGAGGAGAATAAATTTGATTCTCCCCTTTGTTTAAAACTGGGTTCTTCACGGTAGCGATAAGATGCCTTCCTCGAATGCTCGCGTCGAGTTTGCTTCTCGTTGACGATCCGCACGTCTTGATTCACTGGAACATGATCTTCTCCTCACGATTTGACGCTGTGGAGAACTTGCGTGGCAAGTTTGAAAATAACTCTTAACGAGTTGATAACTCTGAACGAGTTTTTAGAAGAACTTGCATAGCAAGTTTTGAACTCTGATCGAGTTGATAACTCTGAACGAGTTTGAACTCTTGAAAAAGAGTTGATTTGAACCGAAAGTCGGTTATAAGCCAAGGGAATGCTCCTGTGGTCGATCGTTGCTGAGGATGAACGTCGATCTCCCCCTTGCTGCCAAGCCAAAGACCTCCTCTGGTGCTACTAAGTCCCAGATCCAAAAAATGCCAGCCTTTTGACCGAATCTCCCTTTGTTGATGAGAAAAAATTCGATCCGAAGCTAGCCCAAAGATCTCTTCTTTTCTGCCCAAAAAGAAGGATCCCAGAGCCCAGAGCCAAAAAGCCCCGAACTCAGTTGAGTTTCTGATATTTATAGGGGGTTACGGGTGGTAACTGCCCCCTTAATTTGCTCCTCCATCGGCTGAGTGGGGGTGTAACCGTCCCCCTCTTAAACAGGTCCCTAAATCGTGGGGAAAACGGTTTTGAAACCGTTCTGTTAGTGCTTTGAACGAGTCAAAACGCTGAAAACAGCGTTCTGGGCCCGAACTTTGCGTTTCTGGACCTGAAACGCAGAGTTAGGCCTAAAAACGCACAGTTGGACCTGTTTAAAGGCTGAAAACGCACAGTTGGTGTTGTTTTAGAGATTAACTCTGCGTTTTGATGTTGAAAACGCAGAGTTAAGCCTGTTTTAGGCTGAAAACGCACAGTTCGTGTTGTTTTAGAGATTAACTCTGCGTTTTGATGTTGAAAACGCAGAGTTGAGCCTATTTAAAGGCTGAAAACGCACAGTTCGTGCTGTTTTGGAGATTAACTCTGCGTTTTGATGTTGAAAACGCAGAGTTAAGCCTGTTTTAGGCTGAAAACGCACAGTTCGTGCTGTTTTAGAGATTAACTCTGCGTTTTGATGTTGAAAACGCAGAGTTGAGCCTGTTTAAAGGCTGAAAACGCACAGTTCGTGCTGTTTTGGAGATTAACTCTGCGTTTTAGGCTGAAAACGCAGAGTTGGGCCTGTTTAAAGGCTGAAAACGCACAGTTCGTGCTGTTTTGGAGATTAACTCTGCGTTTTGATGTTAAAAACGCAGAGTTGAGCCTGTTTAAAGGCTGAAAACGCACAGTTCGTGCTATTTTGGAGATTAACTCTGCGTTTTGATGTTGAAAACGCAGAGTTAAGCCTGTTTTAGGCTGAAAACGCACAGTTCGTGCTGTTTTGGAAATTAACTCCGCGTTTTGATGTCGAAAACGCTGGTTTGCCCTGTGTGTTTTGGCTCTGTAATGTAGAGGCAAACCTTAGGCAGGCTTGGCGAGCTTCAGGCTAAGTCCAATATTCTGACGAAGTCCGGTCTTGCAGACAGACTTCAGAACATAACTTACTGCGAAGAACTGGTCATAACTTTTAAACCGTACGTCGAAATTGGACGAATTATATATGAAAATCGACTATCTCGACGAGATGGATCCATCCGAACCAAGCCAAAGGCTTTGGTTCGCTTTCTCCGTTTTGCCAAATTCCTTACGGTTTGGGAGATATCTGCATTTTAATATGAAGAGACCGTCAATTTGTAGTCTCTTTTGCTAGAGCTTTGCACAGATCGTCCTCTTGTAATCTTCGTCTTGGCTCCTTGAAAATATGAGAGTCGTCAGATTGTAACTCCTGATGTTGATTGTGAAGGCTGTTGAATTGGGGCTTTCATTAGTTGTTGTGAAGGTCGTCAGATTGTAACCTTCTACGTGAAAGTCCTCAAATTGTAGCCTTCTGGAAGTCGTCAGATTGTAACTTCCATCATCGGTGTTTGATGGGGGATTAACTATCTATTGTGATTTTTAGACAGCCTACAACATGACAGGAATTTGTGTTGCGATGAGA
The DNA here is from genome assembly GCF_001876935.1 of Asparagus officinalis. Taxonomy (NCBI): domain Eukaryota; kingdom Viridiplantae; phylum Streptophyta; class Magnoliopsida; order Asparagales; family Asparagaceae; genus Asparagus; species Asparagus officinalis. Next base: position 125,027,255 of record NC_033801.1, on the reverse strand, counting down.
GCAACTTTGTGGACTTATCATCCTATTGATGAGGATTGATAAGTGGGTTTTGTCAGAGGTTTAGTGTTAACGTGATAGGATTTGTGTTGTGATTGCAGCAACTTTGAGGACTTATCATCCTATTGAAGAGGATTGATAAGTGAATTTGTCAGAGGTATGGTGTTAACATGACAAGAGAATATGTTGCGATCGGGGAGTAACTTTGTGGACTTATCATCCTATTGAAGAGGATTGATAAGTGAATTTATCAGAGGTATGGTGTTAACGTGACAAGAGGATGTGTTGCGATGGGAGCAACTTTGTGGACTTATCATCCTATTGAAGAGGATTGATAAGTAAATTTGTCAGAGGTATGGTGTTAACATAACAAGAGAATATGTTGCGATTGGAGCAACTTTGTGGACTTATCATCCTATTGAGGAGGATTAATAAGTGGATTGTCAGAGGTATGATGTTAACATGACAAGAGAATGTGTTGCGATTGGAGCAACTTTGTGGACTTATCATCCTATTGACGAGGATTGATAAGTGGGTTTTGTCAGAGGTTTAGTGTTAACGTGACAGGATTTGTGTACTTGTGATTTGAACAAAATTTTGGGGACTAGCGTCTCGCTGGGGAGAATTGCTAAGTGCGTTTATCATCAGAAGCGATGAATTTTTATACTAAGATTTTGAAGACTTAGTGTCTTGCTGGGGAAGATTACGATTTGAGCAATTTTGATGACCTATCAACCTATTGAAGAGGATTGATAAGTTGATTGTCAGAGGTGTATTGTTAACGTGACAAGTTAGGAGTGATGCGCGAGTTGAATGCATACTCTGTGGGGATGATGATCGTCAGAAGTGTAATGTTAACTTGGATTCTAAGTAATCAACCCCCAGTCTTGATTAAGACTTAGCAGGGGAATAAAAAGAGGTAGACAAGGCACATCACCTAGTGGGGCACTATCCATGAAGTCAGAATAGAGGTACATCACCTGGTAGGCCATTATCTGATGAGTTTAACTATCAGAGGTAACTGTTAACGTGATAATTTTGTGGACCCGCCATCCTACTTAAACAGGATTGGTGGGAGGATTTGGAGGAAAAGGACTATCAGAGGTGACAGTTAACGTGATAGTTTTGGTGGACCCGCCATCCTACTTGAAGAGGATTGGTAGAGGAATTAGGAGAAAATGAACTATCAGAGGTACGGTTAACGTGATAGTTTTGGTGGACCCGTCATCCTACTTGAAGAGGATTGGTGGGGGAATTTGGAGGAATAGACTATCAGAGGTATCTTGTTAACTTGATAATTGTTGGACCTACCATCTTACTGAAGAGGATTGGCTTCAGTGGTTGTAGTATCTTCCCCTTTTGACTGAGAAGATTGGGCTTGGTCTGATTGCTCAGGAGAAGATTGGACTTCGTCCGATTGCTCAGGTGGATCCTGCCTACTTTGTTCTTCAGCTTTGATCCTGACAATAATCTTTTGAGCCTGTTCACCTTGAGAGATTAGTTGTCTCCAAGAACGGCATTCTGCAACCCTCATTTGTGCTATAAGGTTGGTCTACAAGTTGTGTCGACGGGTCTCTACTAAGGTAGACTGTGTCATACCTGTCGGGCATCGAAGAGCCATGCTTCGGAACCTCTTGACGAAAGCTTTAACAGACTCCCTCTTCTTTTGCTTAGTGGCGAGGAGGGTATGGATGGAGACTTTTGTATCCTCTTCAAAGAATCTTGACAGGAATGTAGGATGAAAATTTGATTTCCCGAAAATAAGGAGTTTTGTTTGTATTAATAAGAAAGCTTATTACAAACTAATAATCAAATGTTTACAACAGAAGCAGAGGGAATGCCCTCTTTGTTTAGTGTGGGGACTTTAGGTGGCTATAGGACGCTTCGCTCGATGCTCGTGTCGAGTCTGCTTCCCTTGGACCGTTCGATCGAGGTTGCTGGTGAGCTTCAGTACACAGTAGAAGCTCAAGTCGAAAGAGGTCGAGTCTGCTTAATTCATCGGCGATCGGAGCTCGGAACTAGGCAGTGGTGCTGTAACACAAGGATTATGCGAACAGCTTGGTCTCGACTGCTTTCTCCAAGTTTTTCTTCGACCTCCTCTACAGTGTGCTGGAAGGGGCTTTTAAATGGAAGAATGATAGCTTGACTACTCCTTGAATTATGAGATGTGACCATACATTGTCTAGAGATATCTTGCTGTTCATTCGTACCGTTAGTAGTCATTCGAAGAGCCGCGCTCTGCATCACGTTACGTAGGAGTGGGAAAGCCCCTCCTCGTATGCGTGACAGCGGCCGTCGGATGCTTGCGTGGATCTGATCAACCCCCGAGTGCCGGCGGCTCTCGCCCTTGGCTTGGACAACTGAGGTGAGTCGCATTTATGAGGGTGCAGGCTGCTTTGATACCTGTCTGCTCACTTGTACTGTAGGCGGCTATTCGGCGGGCCTGGAGTGCCGTGCCTTCTCTTTTCAGGTCAAGAGAGGCGGGAAAGCATGTCCCTGGCACTCGAGTGGGTTTGGACAGTTCGCCGAATACTGGCGGATCCGTCTCCTGACTCAGACAGCCGAGGTGAGTCGCATTTATGAATGCTCAGGTCGACTCGATACCTATCCAGTCCTTCGTACTGTGCGTACTATGAGCGGCCGCTTGATGGTCTTGGGGTACCGTGCCCTCTCCCTTCGGGTCGAGAGAGATGGGAAGGCCCATCTCAGCACGTGGGGTAGCGGATACGGGTGGCCTTGAGGTTTGTAGGCGGATTCGACTTCGGACTCGGGCAGGCGAGTCGCGTGAAAGGCAAATTTCCGCTATTCCAATTGATCTCAACTCGTGCAGGCGAGCCGATCATTCAGGCGAATTTGGAACCGAGCACATTTGACGACCATGCGGCTCGGGCAGGAGACTTCTCGTAGGCGAATTTCCCGTAGGCTATCAGAGGTATTTTTTACCGTCTACAAGACCCCCTTCAAAGTTTTCAGACCTAAACCGGCTTGTGTGGGGTCTGGAATACTTTGAATGAAGAAAATTTTGGCGCAGCAGGCGCCTTTGGGTTTCTTCTAGGATTTTTAGCAAACCCTCAGCTATCAACGGGTTTGATGTGCCTTTACCGATCACCGTTTGAATCGGGCTAGCCACACTATTCCCCTCAGTATGATGAGTTGTTGAGCAGTTTCTCTTAGGCTTAATGCTAAGATTTCTGCTCTAACCCTTAGCCGTCTGAGGCGTGGGTTTTAACCGTTCGAGCGAGGTCATTCTACTGGCTTGGTTCATAATTTTACCTTTAAAGGCGAATGAGTCTTCAAGGCGAAATCAGGTTTTGGGAGCGAAATTGTGTTCGACTTGCGGATTTGGGTCGAATTTTCGCAGGCGAGACCCTTCTTTTCGGGTGCGAAACTCGGTTCGACGTGGGGGAGCCACGTGTCCGCTGGTGGGCTTCGTGCTTTCCAGCTAAGACGACGTGGTTCTGTCACGTCGCGTCCTGACGCAAGCTTCGTGCTCCCCGTTTGAATCGTGGCCGTGGTTTTCGAACCCAACCGCCAGATGCAACCGTCGATTTTGGTTCAGGTTTGGGGTTTTTCGACCGACCCGTTTCCCGCCTCGATGTGGCACTTCGAAATGCCAGGGGGCAATCTGGACCGTTGATTTCGATCGTGGTCACGTTTCCCGTCCGCCAGTATTTCGCTTTTGCGATCGTGACCACGTTGGCAACTCCTCCGTTAAATAGGCCGCTCTCTTTCTTTGAGAGTTACGAATCTTGAAAGTTTTCCAAAGAGAGAAAGTTCCCGCTTAATCCCCTCAATGGCGCCGAAATCCAAGAAGTGCATCGCGAAGGGAGGAGGTCCCGGGCGCTATTCCGACCGCCTCGCCGCCGGTGCACCCGTCCGCATACCTGGGACACACTTGGGTAAGTCCCGTGGTTCCTTCAACGATTTCGCGTAGGTTATAGGTGTTGGGTCGGGCGGATGAGCCTCGTTTATCCCCCTTAGGTTCGACTATCTTTGGTAGCTTCCTTGATTTAGGGCAAAATCTGCCCCTTTTTTGGGCGGATTCTACATTTGCTCATAGAGGACGATTTCTGCCTCTACAAGCGGAATTGACTTTTGTTGCGTGGAGGTGAATTCGTTCTTGATAGGCGAGTTCGTCCTCTTCTCTGGTAAAAGGGGAGCGTTGTTTTCGCTTTCCGACATGCGAATTCGCCCACTTTTACTGGATTGGCGGATTTATCCTTAGGGTGGATCCTATCCTGACTCTTGCGCCTTTTCTTGCAGCGACCTTTTCTGATGAAGCCCTTCTGATGGGCGGGGCCATCGGTCTTGCCGGAGGTGCAAGGCGCACAGGATCTTCCCGGTTTCCTTCCCTGGGTCTGATGCCCATGTTCTCCACTGATAAGCCGGTCGGTTCGACAAAGAGAGTCGCCGATGGGCACCATCTAACACTGCGTGAGTTGACCACTGACGCGGCACTGACAGACGAGAATAGGGTGGAGCTGCCGAAGCCTCAGTTTTTATTTGGCGATTCTGCCACTGACCCTTCCGCCTTGTTAATCAAAGAGAGCAGGTGGATCCGCATAATGGACGGTGTCCATTACTATCTCCCCAACATGCCGAGGGGGTTCTCAATTGTTGAGCTACGCTCTCTTGCGGTCCCAAGGACGATGAATTGGGATCTGACCCCAACTCAAGACGGGGTGACTTGTGGTGTCTTTACAGGCTCCACGGCAGGGTACGGGGTAGAAAGCTCCTGTAAGCGGGTGACTAGCTTGCGTTCGGGTCTACCGTTCAATGAGGGGCAGCAGTCGCGGAGACCTTCCGTCACCGCTTCTTCCGAGATGGCAGGAGATTTCCCCCAAAGGATTTCAGAGCTCCGGGGTGGGTCTACTCCGCGCCTGGCAGTAAGACCTGGTGGTCCAAGATCACCGAGTACATCCTGGCCGAGAATTCCGATCTTGCGACTACAGAGTTGTATGTGGCCATTCAGGCCACTTGCCATGGTCTGAAGATCAATGCTCCCCAGTTCCATAGCGTCTTAGAGCTATATTGTGCTGACAGCGACATGTTTTACACCCCCAACGGTGAGCTCGGTATAACTCTCCACGAGATGTATGACGTTTCGGGACTGCCTTTGGGAGACTTTCCGTATGAAGAGTACGTCCCCGACCAGGATGAGATCGACCAGCTCTCAGCCCACTCCCCACTGGTGGTTGAGACCTTGTGGGAATTGCTCTGCCACTACCACATATGCCTCAACACCTTAGGGGCGGTGGATCACAAGGGTAAGAAGAAGAGAGCTCCGGGAATCAGTCACAAGAACTGGGCTGATTATTTATTCCTGGAGAGTGATGTCAAAGGGATGGCTGCTCTGTCGTTGCGTATATACGATCAGGCTGAAGTGGAGAAGAGGATGGCCGAAGGGGAAGCCACTATAGCTCTCGATCATGACGAGGGCGGGTTCAAATCTGGAATGGTCTTCCATTCGTTTCACCACCAGGCCATGTCCCCTATCTCTGGGAAGGCTTTGCTTGCGGGGTACCTCATGTTGTGGCTGAAGAGGTGCGTGGTTCTCACTCATTCCTTCGAGGCGCTCCCGGTGGAGGTTGTGTATCCCGCGGTTTGCTTAGCCCACAGGAAATCTTATTCTTTGGTGTCGGCGACGATAGCGTGTATCCATCGAGGACTCCGCGCGTTGACGGCCCAGTTCTGCCGTGTGTCGACTGTCGACGAAGGGGAAGGGGAAATTATTAGGACCCCTAATCCTAGAGTGGGATGTGAGTGTTTGATGAGCGCTCCCGCGACTCTTCAAGGAGACAGGTTTGTTCCTTTCCTTGAGCGTTTGGAGAGGTGCTCTTGGAAGTATAAAGACATTCCCGATGCGCGGAAGACGCTCTCCCACTTTGTCCACTACAATTTTCGTCGCTTCTTCCCTTACTTCAGCGGAGGAAGATACGGCGAGTCCCTTAGGGATGTGCCGACGGCGGACCATCACACGGCTCTTCCTCGCGGCGCATTCCGATGGTTGGTGAACATTCGGCCGGGATATCACATCCTACGTCCGGGTTCTGTGTGTTATCTCGAACCGTATATTCCTTGCAAGTTTGCCCGCCAGTTTGGGTACGATCAATTGTACGTGGGCAACGCCAATCCCCGCCTACACTTCGAAGGAGGACTGGTGGACGGAGCTCGTGGATGGTTCTGGACCCATGCTGGTGGCACCCAGGCTCGCTTTGAATTACCCGCGAAGGATCGTGATTTGCACCACACGCTCCTATACTGCAGGTGGTATCGGGGCGCCAGCGCTAATCCCTCTGGTTTCTGGTTCCAGAGCTCATGTCTGACGGAACGCGATCGTCCTCTCAGAGGATCTCTCCATTCTTCAAGGCGAAGGGGTCGCTAGGGAGCTGTTCTCAGAGGATCCAGTTGAGGACGCCGAGAGCTTTGACGCCGGTTTAGACGAATCTGAGGTTCCCGAGATTTGAGTTCCTTCTCCTGGTCCCTCGTTGGATGCCCCTGGTGAACCAAGAGAATCTGAACATCCAAGACCGGTCCAGAGTCCAAGAATTGGACAGATGGGGACGCCTCTTCTGTCTCCGAGTAGCTCGCTTCTTCCTAAACGTCAGCGAGAGACCGCGGCCGAAGGTTCTCGAGCGGAGGCGGCCAAGAAGGCCCGTCGCGATGAGACAGTTGAGACCGCCCGAGCGACGGAAGGTCAAGATAATGTTCCCCAGGTAAGCATCCCCGGAGCGGCGACGCCTGGGTCTGGAGTTGTGCTGCCCGCCTCTTCTGCCGCATCGGGGGCAGTTTCGGCGACTTCGAAGGACGTTCCTTCGTAATCTGGCGTGAGGCCATAGATGGGAGTCCCAGCGGCTTCTGTGTCCGCATCAGGAGGTAATCTTTGCAACAGTACCCTTGATCGCAACGTTGATCCTACACCTTTTGACACTTGTACTGGGCCTATGCAGGTGCGGCTGAGAAATTGATCTCTATTCCTTCTGACGAAGAGGAGGAGGCTGGAGATGAAGAGGGGCCCATAGGCTCAGGTAAGCGTAGGTTTTAACACTGCTCATTCTTTCGTACCCCACTGTCAATAGGGTCCCCTCCGAGGGGCCTCTGTTAACCCTCTTCGTGCATTCGTAGCTGATCCTGCCCCTGAAGTTGCTGGCCAAGAGGATCCTCCCTCTTGGGCGAGTCGCTTGTCTGGGGAGACGGGCGAATCTGAGGAGGATGACGACATCTCGGTTCATGAGGCGTTATCCAGTGAGGAAGAGGTGTTGCCTCGTGAGGATGCGCCCGGCCGAATAGAGAGATCTCCGGCTCCTGCGGAAGCGTCGGCTGGGGATCGTCCATTAGCGCGAAGTGACCACTCCTTGTCGGCGGCGGCTGTTGGTGCCGTGACCGCTGCTCCGAGGGCGTCATTGGTCACACCGGCTTTGGCGGCGCCAATCCCTACTTCTACGATCATGACCACAGGTACTTCGACCGTGATTTCATCAATGGTGGAGGATGCTGCTCTCTCTCCTTTGGAGCGTGAGCGAAGAAGGAGTGCGGCACGGTCTGTAGCTGATTTCCAAGACACTCTAGCCGGCTGCATCAAGCTCGCTTTGGAGGAGAGTTGCCCCTTCGAGAATTTTGAAGAGGACCTCGACTACATCGTGTGCTTCTTAATCAAGAGGCTTGGTCACACTGCGGCGAAGCCCTACTTCCAGCGTAAGGAGGAAGTGAAGGAGGCTATTCAGCAGTTGCTTTCCCTTCGCGCGAAGAGTTCCACTCTTGTGGACCTTGCATCCGGCGAAGTCCGAGCAGCGGTGGAAGAACGCGATCGCCGTCTGAACGAGACCATGTCACTGGAGGCAAGATTGTCAGCAGAGTTGGAGCAGGCCAAGGCTGAGGATGAACTAATGGCCCTCGAGGAGCAGAAGACCGATAACCGCGTTTCTCGCTTGTCTTCAGAGGTAGAGAATCTAAAGCAAGTTATAGCTAAAGCGCAAGCCTCATTGGCCATCCAAGAGAAGACTCGTGAACAAGCGGTCAAGGAATTGGAAAGCATTGGATCCCGTCGGACACTAACGGCTAATTCCGTTGGGGAGAAGGACCGAGCCTATAGGGAGGTCAAAGAGACCGTGCAAGACTTGGCCTCACGCACTAAGGAAGATCTTCGCCAGGAAATCTTGAGGAGGCTAGAGCTTCGTCATGCTAGGGAGATTCGTGAGGCAAAACTGCGGTTGAAAGCCTTGTAATTTGCCTCTTTTTGTCTTTGATTGCCAGTTGTACTAGGATTTCTTTCTATGAATGAAATTATCCTTTTGTTTTTTGGCTACTATTACTTCTGTGCACGCTCCATTTCTCCTTTAACATGCGTTAGCTAGAGCGTTAGTTGCGAGGGGCGATCTCCAGCTATCGGCAAATTTCGACTGTAAGCTCGTCACCTCTGCGGGCGGATCTCCTCGTAGGCGGATTTGGAATTGACTCCAGCTCCAGAGGGGCAATTGGTTTTGATCCGCGGAATATCTCAGCGGTGAATTCGCCATCAGATGGGCTCCGCTTTTGGTGGGCCACGTCTTGGCTTGTGCTTACGTCAGCCACGAGAACGTGGGCACGTCGCTCCGTATTGAATGCGGCGTAGTGGGGCTCTTCGTCCCTCGCGCCCAATTCGGGCCGTTGTTGAAGATCGTGCTTAAGAAAAACCGTTGGATCTTGGCCGTCCAGGTAAGATCCAATTTGTTCGGCCTTACCCTTCAACTGTGTTAGCCTTGAACGGTCTAATCAAGTATTGAGTAACCGCCTAGAGTTCTTAGGGTATTTAACACCCTTACCCTCTATCAAGAGGATCTACAGCCTTTTCATTGTCTTCCCCAGAGTAAACCCAAATTTCCCCTTCCTCATACCCCCGATGGCGCCGAAGGTGAAGAGGGTCGCCTCTAAGAAAAGGAAAGAACCTTCTTCCTCGGGCGCTGCTGAGGCTTCTGCGGCCGAAGGTACTCTTTCGTCCTGGCTCTCACGCGGGTTGAATAGGTATTCTTCCCTTGACTCTTCTCTATGTTGTTGTGTTTTACAGATCGAGGGGAGGTGCCGACTGCCGAGGAGCCTGCGGCCGAGCCTATCTTGATTTCAGATGACGATTCTGAAGGTCGTGCGACCCCCGTCGCTTCAGATCAGTCGGGAGCTGAACCTTGCCTCGAGATTCCGCCCATTAAGGCGCTCGCTCCGGGCCAAGAACCTACTCCCTCCGAGTCCTTGTCCTGGCAGGCTCGCATCGAAGAGTTTGAGAGCGCTGTGAGACATGTGATTTCCCTTGTCGACCTTGGCATGGGTAGCTTTGACAGCTTCAGGTAGTCTCTCCTTGATCGCATGGCTGATTTACGGCGATCGGGCAAAAACCGGCTCGCTACCCGTTGCATGCATGAGCTCCGTCTCTTGGAGTCACGCATGATAGGGTTAGAGACCTTGCTACGGGAAGGTCCGGAAGCCAACATGGAGTCTTGTCTGGCTCATGTCAGGCGTCAGGAGGCCCTGGAGCAGGAGACCCGTTCCAGAGAAATAGCGGATTTGGAGTCCGTCGCTAACTTCTGGGTGGGTCAACAACATTTGCTAGAGGAGCAAATTATTGACCTCAATCGCACTATGGCTCGCCTGAGGGCCGAATTGGGACAGGCGGAGGCGAACTTGAAGGGGCTCCAGTCTGACGTTGTAAAGGTCAGTAAGAACGCTGAGGCGGAAACTCGACGCCTGCTAGCCTTGCGCCAGGTAGATGCTGCCGCCAGGTCGAGCCGTGAGGACCGGATTCGGAAGGCTGCTGAGAACAAGGCTCGGGAAGACCACGCGAGCAAGGTGGAGGCGGCCAAAGAAGAGATCTCCACTTTTAGCGTGTTCGACTGAGACTTCGACCTTATGATTGTGTTAAGACATTTTGTTTATGACTTGTTTGTTTATGAGGTCATAACTTTGTTCAAATGTATTGTCTTAAAAACTGGGTGCATGTTTTGCTTCTTTGAACGTAATGTTACGACTTTTGCTTTTGCAAAAAGACCATAACTTTGTTCAAATGTACTGTCTAGAAGCATCCCATGAGGCTTGTGTCGGCTCGTCGTGCGTATATTCTTTTGATATGTCGCTTTTTGGTGTTTTGCTCTGTAATTGCCGACAATCTTGTGCCGCAGGTGAGGTCTCTTGTGTGTCGACGAGTCTATTTTCAAGGCCAAACTCTATCCCGATGAGTTTACGCTGTTGGCAAAGCTAGGGTGACGACGAGTTCCCTAAGATGGCGAAGCTCGGCTCCTGTCGAGTTCACATTGCTGGCGAAACTCAATTGATCGACGAGTTCGTCTGCAGGCGAGACTCGATCGCAGCGAGTTTTGCTTGGAGGCTGAACTCAACTGCTGGCGAGTTCAGGTGGATGGCCAAACTCAACTGCTGGCGAGTTTATGCTGCAGGCGAAACCCACATGGTGGCGAGTTTGGGTTGAAAACCAAACTCAATTGATGGCGAATTTGAGCTGTAGGCGAAACCCGTGTGATGGCGAGTTTACACTATAGGTGAAACTTGGATGGTGGCGAGTTTGTCTAACAGTCAGAAACCCAACTGCGGGCGAAGTTCGTGCCACGCGTCTATCTGCAGGCCCAAGTGCTTGCCAGCTAAGACTCTGCGGGCACATTAATGCTCATTAATGGTGAAGCGACCGGACGCTCTGCCTCTCGTGCCCAATCCGATCGGTCGGTTTGGGGTCTCGAGAGGAATGGCCTTTATTGGCGTTGAGTTCGAAGCGTCGCAGGACATCTGGGCCGCTCGATCGCTTGAGGCAACCAATCTCAGCTGTTGAGTTTTTCGAATATGTATCCATACTCGTCCTTCCTCAACAGAGTCCTTACTGCCTCGAGAAAAGAAGTCCGCTAGAAGAAGATCTCTGCGGCAAACTTCCCTACCTCATGGCCTCTGCTTCCGATCACAGCGATCCCGAGGGCGTTGGCTCTTCTGCCACCGTCATCGACGTCGACACGCCGCCGGCCTCTCCTGCGGGCTCGGTCCAGGGGTCCTCTGCTCCGGATCCCGTGGCCCACCCTGCGTTAGTGCCCCTCCAGAAGTTAGAGGGCTTGGTGCAGGGGATCACCATCTCGGTCGGCGTGGGCGACGGGAGGTACTATGATGCGCTTCCCCTCGTGGAAGCGGGTTTAAGGGAGGTCCGCCGTGTGGGAGGTAGATCGCTCGCGCGACAGTGTGAGGAGGAACTCCATCGCGTGGAGGGGTGGATGTACCGCCTCGAGGAGCTAGCCTACGACGATCCCTCTGACGTGCCACCGCCCCTTCTACTGTATCTCCTGCTCGAGCGTGAGGAGCGGGCGAAGCGGATTCGGGCAAAGGAGGCCGAGCTCAAACGCCTGCGCAAGCGACACTAAGCGATGCTGGACCGAATGGACGCTTACATGGACAGGGCTTTCTTCGAGGACGCCGGTTCTCTCCGCGGCGAAGCAAAGCTTCGGGAGCGTGAACTTGAGGCGAGGAGGCTCGGTGAGGCTGCTGGGATGGTGGACCGTGAGCTCCAACTCCTTCGCCAGGAGGAAGAAGATAGTCAGGCGGACTTAGCCAGGCGGCAGCAGGAGCAAAAGGAGAAGGCGAAGATCCGGCGTGTGGCGGCTCGTGCGAAGGCCAAGGCAAAGATTGGTTCTTTTAGCCTGCTGAAGTTCCTGTAATGCTCATGCTGTCTAAGTCCTCCTCTTTTTTTTGTTATTTTGTTGACTTAGTTGGTGCCTCGGGCATCACAACTTGAAAACCTATGCATGTAAACTCTGGCCCGTAGTGGCCTTTAGCTTTTGCTTATTTTTGCTTCGTATGCACTGTTTCCTTTCTTCTTTATCTGTGCTATTTGGCATTTGAGTTGAACCTGGCGAGCCTCTGACCATTCTGTTTTGGATTTAGTCGTTTTAGGCTCTTGTTCTGTTCTCTATTGCTCGCAACGTGGGATCGGGTTAACTCCGATTTTCGCGTTGTAGCTCTAATGGGATCAAGAGAGTAACACTTGGCTTGCAGCAAAGAACAACCGTTCGCTTCTGCGGCCAACTGAAGAACTCAGCTTCGACTCGCCTCTCGACGAGTTGTTGCTTGGGGAACCGACTCGCCTCTCGGCGAGTTGTTGCTTGGGGAACCGACAGACAAGTCGTCTGCCGAACCGCCTTCGATAATTGTCGTTATTTGGGAATGCGACAATTGATTGTGGTAGGAGTCATCGCGTGATAGACTCTACCCATCAGTTATCCTAAAGAAATGTTAGAATATCTAGAACAGGTCAAATAGTTCAGGGACGTAGGAGTGTGACTATTGACAGGAGTAATAGCACGTCACGTGGTAGGCTATTGCTTAGGCTGTGCTATTCGTAGGAATAACGGCGCCAATCATCAGAGGTGATTATTAACTTGATGGGGTCTTGTCGCGATTGGAGCAACTGTGGGGACCTACCATCCTTCTGAAGGGGATTGGTAAGTGGATTGTGTCAGAGGTTTAATGTTAACGTGACAGGGATTGTCGTGATTAGAACGACTTTGAGGACCCACCATCCTTTAGAAGAGGATTGGTGAGTGATTTTGTCAGAGGTTTAATGTTAACGTGACAGGGACTGTCGTGATTGGAACGATTTTGAAGACCCACCATCCTTTAGGAGAGGATTGGTGAGTGATTTTGGCTCTGGTCCTAACTATTTGAAGGTTTGACTGAGTGGGTGTTTGATGCCGCCCACCTGAGATGCTATTCTCACCTGTTTCGAGAGATTCGCCAAGACATGGTGTTTAGTTGATAGAGTGAGTTTCGCCTAGACTGATAGGCTTGCTTGACATGGGTGATTCGCCTGATCTGAATGATCTGCTTGATCTGAGCGATTCGCCTGTACTGAGTGATCCGCCTGTTCTGAGCGATCCGCCTAATCTGAGCGATCCGCCTGTACTGAGCGGTTCGTCTGTGCTGAGCGATCCGCCTGTACCGAGCAGTTCGAGAAATTGGAGAATAGGAATAGTTTTACCTCTTATACCATTTGGAGGGTGTGAGGGCCAGTTTAAACTCGTGCACTCATGGGGGTTGGTGAAGGAGAACTAGGGGTAGTACTTCTTCAGATACTTGCCGTTGATGGGCATCATGATCTTATTGCCATTCGGTTTGACAAGGCGATAGGCGCCGTTCGAGTAGACTGTCTCTACTACGAATGGCCCTTCCCATTTGGACTGGAATTTCCCCTTCTTCTTGGAAGTGAGGATCATTGGTCGGCGAACGGAGAGCACCAGCTCTCCCTCCTTGAAGGCTTGGCGTTTGACTTTCCTGTCGAAATTCTTGGCCATTCGAGCTTGATAAAACTCAATGTGCTGCTGAGCTTCCAGTCGTTTGTCGTCCAACGCTTCGAGCTCTGCGAGTCACAGTTGGTGGTTTTCCTCGGTCGTCATCCCTGTTGCTAAGGCGACACGGAGGGATGAGATTTGAATCTCTAATGGTAATACGGCTTCACAGCCGTATACCAACGAGTAGGGCATAGTGCCAGTCGGTGTACGAACCGTTGTGCGATATGCCCACAGGCTCTCGCCTAGCTTTTCGTTCCAGTCGCGTTTGCTAGTGGAAGTCAGCTTGGTCAAGATCTTGATGATCATTTTGTTGAAAGCTTCGGCCAAACCATTCGCTGAAGGGTTGTAGGCCATGGAAGAGAGATTCTGTATTCGGAATTTGTCACGGAATCTGGTGAATGCATGGCTAACGAATTACGTGCCATTGTCATGAATGATACGCCGTGGTACGCCGTATCGGTATATGACATGATGTTTGATGAACTTGATCACGTCATTGTTCTTGACTTCTCTTAAGGGGATAGCTTCGGCCTACTTAGAGAAGTAATCGGTGATCGCAAGGATGAAGCGATGGCCTTTCGCCGATGGTGGAGATATTGGTCCAACTATGTCCATCCCCCATGCTTCGAAGGGCCAAGACGCCCTCATCGGATGCAGATCTTCAGGAGGCTGGTGCATGTAGTTGGCATAGATTTGGCATTCGTAGCAGCGTTTCGCATAAGCGACTGCGTCAGTAACCATCCCAGGCCAGAAGTAGCATATCCTCCAAATGAGTGAAAGAACACTGACGATGAATGGAGGGAATATACAGGAGAGCTTCTTCATCAAGATTCAGCCAATGCTCCTCGGTAAGAATCAACTTAGCAGGATCCTCAATATGATCTCCGAACAGAAAACTGGGCTTCTTTAAAGCCTGAGTAGAAATGGAATCCGCAGTAAAAGAAGCATCCGTAATCAGCTGGCGTAAGCAATGACGCCCTCCATCCTGTATCAAACGACAGGATTCGTCGGAGCGATCTCTATCAAACTGGGGAAGTTGACTAATAGCCTGCCTGATGGAAGCCGAAGAGAAAACTTCCCCGCTACAACCAGTAGTGGCATGAGGAGGGAGACTGCCCGTGGGGAACTCGACTGCAACAAAGCAAGGATAGAGTCAGAAAATCATCCATGAATTAAATCCATCTCATAAAAAAGCGAGATAAGATCGTTCACGGGGTAATTAGAGAGACGATTTTGAGTGTCCTACACTAGAAGAGCGTCATTCACGGGGTAATTGGAGAGACGATTTTGAGTGTCCTACACTGGAAGAACGGTATGCATCATCACATAAATAATGTGGTAACATACACCGACCTATAAGGTGTAAGACGACACAAGATCGCCCCAATATACCAGAAGACTTGAATTGGCCAAGCAAGACAAGTCCGAAACCTTCACCCCCGCGAAGGAGGGTGTCGGTTCTTCCTTAATGACCCGCGAAGGGATCAATCAGGGATACAGAAATAAAGATTCTCACCCCCAAAAAAGGATGCCGCTGGAGGGGAGGATGCTATGGGAACTTCTCCCTCGCTAGGCTGCGAACGGGAGCGACTCCTAGGAGGTCGAGGTCGACGTTGAGACATAAATAATCTGCAATGAAAATCAGTAGGTCAGGTATAATCATGAATTTGAGTATCCAAAATTTAAAAGGAAAATTAAGAACTTTAACTAGAATCCTATGAATAAATAGGATTTTATAGTTGAGGTCTAATTAAACCTACAAATTTCGTGCATGCAAAACAATGATCACGATAAATTTCGGTGAAATACCCCAAATACCCCTCGTATTCAAGGCTAAATTCTGGTCAAGGATACGCTCGAATTGGGGAATGGTCATCATATTTGTTCATCTAGCACCCCCGACATCTCACAATTTTGGTTAATTTTGCAAATAAACCCTTTTTGTAAAAATTAGCCAATCTTGCAAATAGACCCCTCCACAAATTTCGGTTTAGTTTCCGCACACCTTTCTCAAAACTTTGGTCATGGGTTTGTGGTCTAAAATTTTGGAATTTCAGCCCTAAGATTTCAGCCCTTTTGCAAATAAACCCCTCTACACTTTGTGGGTTGCTTTTTGCAAATAAACCCCTCAAACAACATTGATTCTTTCGCATGCAAACACCTCTCAAATTTCGGCCAAAGGGGGGGTAAAATTTCCCCCCATTACAAGCATAAAGTTGCAATCTTTCTTGAAAAAAGAAGAGAGTTGTGAAGGGGAACTTACCAAATCAAGAAGCTTTCCTTGAGTTTGAAGATGATGAAACCCTAGCTTTGAGAGGAATAAATTTTCGGCCAAGGAGGGAGCTTCAAAAATCCGAAATTTGTCTTGAGCTTAAGGGTTTTTAAAGAGAAGAATTTTAATGGGTTTGGAGTTCTTAGAAGGAAATAATGGTGTATGAGGAAATATGAGTTTGAGAGGGAAAATGATTCCTCTTTTGAAAATATGGAAAGAGGGGGGAAAACAAAAGAGGAAACAAAATCAAAACAAGAAGGAAAGCAAAAAGGGGGGGGGTCTCGGCCAAGGTTGAGACACCCTCGGGTGTCTCGGCCCATTTTGAGCCCCCGGATCCCGTTTCGAAGTCCGAATTCGCCTATTTTTCGTCGGTTGTTGGATATTTCGACGAAATCCACACTAATCAACACCGAACGATTCGAAACCCTAGGGTCAACACCGGTCAACGCGTAACTCTAGGTCAACGCCAGTCAACGCGTTGCGACAAAAAGTCAACATTCGACGTTCGAAACCCTAGGGTCAACGCGTAACCCTAGGTCAACGCGTAACCCTAGGTCAACGCCAGTCAACGCGTTACGACAAAAAGTCAACATTCGACGTGCGAAACCCTAGGGTCAACGCTGGTCAACACGTAACCCTAGGTCAACGCCAGTCAACGCGGTGCGACCAAAAAGTCAACGTTTGACGTTCGAAACCCTAGGGTCAACGCCAGTCAACGCGTAACCCTAGGTCAACGCTAGTCAACGCGTTGCGACCAAAAAGTCAAAGTTCGACGTTCGAAACCCTAAGGGTCAACGCCGGTCAACGCGTAACCCTAGGTCAACGCCAGTCAATGCGTTGCGACAAAAAGTCAATATTCGACGGTCGAAACCCTAGGGTCAATGCCGGTCAACGCGTAACCCTAGGTCAACGCCAGCCAACGCGTTGCGACTAAAAAGTCAACGTTCGATGTTCGAAACCCTAGGGTCAACGCCGGTCAACGCGTAACCCTAGGCCAACGCCAGTCAACGCGTTGCGACCAAAAAGTCAAAGTTCGACGTTCGAAACCCTAGGGTCAACGCCGGTCAACACGTAACCCTAGGTCAACGCCGATCAACGCGTTGCGATAAAAAGTCAACATTCGATGTTCGAAACCCTAGGGTCAATGCCGGTCAACGCGTACCCCTAGGTCAACGCCAGTCAACGCGTTGCAACCAAAAGTCAATGAACGGTGATCTGAAACCCTAAGTCAGTACAATGTGACAAAGATAGTCAGTTCAAAGTCAACTCAATGACACGAGCCAAACTCAACTCACTGGTGGTAGACTCGAGACTCCGATGACGGCCAGGCGATAAACGCAGCGCCGGAAGGACTTCGGCTATTCGTCAAAGCATTGAATAGACCGAAAATCGAAGAAGCCAAGAGTTGAAGCTAACTACAGGTCCTTTACACCGACTGAAGGCTGGACCAATCACATCCAAAGTATTCCAGCCTCTTCTATAAAAGAAACGAGTCCGGAACGCTTTGGAGGGGGTATCTGTAGGCATCAAAAATTGCCTATGGGCCTTCACGAACGGCTCAGTGTTAAGGAACGACGATGAACGTTACTATCCGGTTCACAGGAGTTCTATTGATGTTGATGAACGCTTGAAGTAAATCGACGAACTACGTGAACTAACGAAGGTACGGGCTAATCGGGAGCCCCGCGATGTTTACAAAAGGAACAATGTCCTTCGTGTCTCATTCATTCTACAGATGATCCAACCATCGGAGCTGATAGAACTCCTTGTCGGCTTTCCAACACACTTCGAATCACTCAAATCCGAGTTCGGACGAAGGAATTACGGCGGAAACAGATAAATACACCATATGGAGTGTCTCGGACCAACGAGACACCCTAGGGTGTCTCGGCCCAAACCGAGACACCCTTAGGTGTCTCGGATCAATGGGAGACACCCTAGGGCATCTCCGATCAAATGGAGACACCCTGGGGTGTCTCCAAGGCAGATTTGGGCCTTTAAGTGTTTTTAACCGCTCCGTTATCCCCTCAAGCCTATAAATACAAGCCTTAGGCCTTATTTTTTTCAGATCTGAAATTTTAGAGAATTGGCGAAGCCCTGCCGGACTGAAGAGTGATCGAGCACTCCAACACAAGAGAGTTCTTTGTCAGATCTACATCACCTGCATCCAATCCTTAGTATTATCCCGTTGTGGTAATTCTAAGAAGAGCAATTATCTCGCCTCGTCGAGATAAGCGCTTCAGTTTCTAGATCTCCTCGTGGATCAACGAAGCTCTGGATCTGATTTGATTGCCAGGTAGTCCACGGATATCGACATCCGCGTCACAGGCTAAAGATCCCATGCAAGCAAGAGACGACGAACGGATCCTGTGTTTATTTTCAAAAAAGTTGTAATCTTTTATTCTTTTGTTGTTTGAATTCATTTGTAACGCTTAAAGTTTAATGAAATCAATGACTAAGGTAACTTTCGATGAAAACAATCTACATAGTATTCGTCCGTCTTTCGCAGATGATCTCGAAAGATCATGCTCATGACGTGTTGGTAGGTTGCGCCAGCGTTCTTGAGTCCGAAAGGCATGACGGTGTAGCAGTATACCCCCATGGGAGTTCTGAATGCCGTGTACTTCTCGTCCTCGGGGTGCATCTTGATCTGATTATACCCCGAGAAGCCATCCATGAAGGACATCCTCTCGAATCCACACGTATTGTCAATGATGACATCCGTGTCCATGAAGGACATCCTCTCGAATCCACACGTATTGTCAATGATGACATCCGTGATGGGTAGAGGAAATTCGTCTTTAGGGCACGCGGCCAATGATGACATCCGTGATGGGTAGAGGAAATTCGTCTTTAGGGCACGCGGCGTTGAGGTTCCTAAAGTCAATGCAGATGCGGATCTTACCATTCTTTTTCAAGACCGGAACAATGTTTGCCACCCAGTCGGGGTGTTGCTCCTCTCTGATGAAACCAGACTCAATCAGTTTCTTCACTTCGGCTTCGATCGCCTCCATGATTTGGGGGCGAAACCGCCTCTGCTGTTGTTTGATTGGTTTGGCGTCAGGGCTGATGTTGAGGCGATGCGTGACGACCCGCGGGTCCAGACCAGGCATGTCCTCATAATTCCAGGCGAAGACGTCAATGTATTCCTGTATGAGGGCGATGAGGTCTTCTTTTTCCCGTGGAGGCAGACTGCCGCTGATGAATATGGGTTTGGGATTCGCCTCAGTACCCATGTTCACCTGGAGGACTTCGTCTTCGGTTGGGATTCGTCATAGAGTGGGAGTTGTTCGTCCTCCGCCATTTCGGCGGGGTCTACTGTAGCCATGTTGACTGTAAGGCCATCGAACAGATCCCTCACGCTGACGTCCGAGTCCCAGGCCGAGGCTGCTGACGACTGATCCCCCGAACATGCATAGTCGGAGTCATCGTCGACGTAAAAACACAGATCTGATGAGGAGGAGGAGTAGCCTAAGCCTCTCCTAGTCCTGTTGAAGTAGTTTGAAGGTTTCCCTTTGGGTATGTAGGCGGGTCGGATGACCGTTCTGCGCCCTCGGTCGTAATTTAGGCCCTCCAAACGAGTGAGGTCGTATCCCATGTCGCTCATCATGCGTTTCGCAACTCGACTGTACTGCGAAAACTGAGGCGTTGGTTCTTCGTCCTCAGATTCGTCCCATAGCGTGCGTAGGGGACGATCGATTCGACCGAAGATAATGTCTTTTCGATACCTATTTCGGGCCGGCACGACGAACACAGCTTGCGATGATCCGACCGGCTGCGCCTT
>NC_033801.1:124969854-125007891 GCF_001876935.1 Asparagus officinalis | reverse complement strand
ACACCGGCAAGGGTAGGGAAGGATCACTGTAGAGTTTCGACCATAGTTCATTTGGCGCATCATCTTCGGATGAGGAACAAGACGACAAATAAGCAAAGCCAGATTTCTCATTCATGATAATTTTTTTTGCCTGAACAGCGTTGGTTACATGGTGACTTTTGTAACCGATTACAATTGACTCGAAGTCGTTCAGGATTAAGCTGTCGCCATACTCAGGCTCGCTATCCGCCTTGTTGCCGCTCTCCGGCTCCTCCACTGGTGGCGCGTCGGGGTCCTGGTACAACAGAGAATTCGTGAAGTAGTTTTCGACGCCTTTGAAGGGCTGCTTGTCGGCCACTACTGTCCTGACTCGCTCATAGTTGTCCACATACTTTAGGTACTGGTGTAACGTGGATGAGACTATTCTGTTGCCATAGATCCACGGGCACCCTAGGAGTATGTTGTATGAAGGTTCGGCGTTGATGACATAGCATGTCACCTCCGTCTTCATGTCACCTATCCGACACTTCAGGCGGATTTTGCCGAACGGCCGGGTCCCCGTGGCGTTAAAGCCGAAGATGGTAGTCGCAGTTGAGGAGAGACTCTTTGGTGGTATCCCCAAGTGTTTGATCAATTTCAAGGGCATGATGCTCAGCGCTGACCCTGGATCGACCTGGATCCGATCCACTTTCGACGAGCCGACGTATCCTGTGAAGTACAGCGGCCGGTCATGAGATGTGCTCTTGATGAGCATATCCTCAGGGGTGAAAGTGATGCACGGGACCCGTCTCTCAGAGACTTGGCAGCAAGTTGCACATCCCTGTTCTGCCTCTGTTTCCTTCGAGAAATGGGTAGAGAACGCCTCTGAGTCGGCCAGCGCCTCTTGGAGGGCCTCTCGGGTGGACCTGGACAACCGAAGGAGGTCATACATGGTGATTCGCGCGGGGATACTTTTTAGTTGCGCGAGCACGTTGAACCGGAAGGACTGGCGGCTTGTGCTTGGTCCGTCCTGATTGGGAGGGGTTGCTGTGACCGGCCTCGCGGGAGGTCCTGCCGGGTTCTCCGCCCTCGCGGGATATTCTTTCGCGAATTCTTTCCCTGCCCTCGTGGTGAAGACGTTGGTGTCTTCTTCAGAGTCGGTCAGGGCAGTCATTGTCGCATCATCTCTAGCTAGGATGGCGGAGACAATGTTGCAGTGCTTCCTCTTAGCCTCCTTGGAAGGCCGTGCAGTCCACTGCTCATCATTGAGGAGGTCCGGATGGACCCACATCCCCTGCCCCGATGGTAGAGTTTGTGGGACTAAACCCTTTCCCCGCTGGTTGTGAGGATCATCGTTAGTGATCTTCAAGACCGCCTGGGGGATAGGGATTACCCCTGCTGGAGCTTAAACCTCTGGGAGATCGGTCCCGAAGCTTAAAGTGATCATGTTCGTAGTCACTTGCTTCTGGAATTTCTCTTTCTTCAAAAACCCCGCGTCGTAGAGGGCCTGGAGCTTGTCCTTGAGGACGTAGCACTTGGTTGTGTGGTGGCCAAGGAATCTGTGATATGCACAGTAACTTGGGTCACCGGTTTTATCCGCCTCCTCAGGCTTGGCGGCTTCTGGCAGCTTAATCAGCCCACTCTTGAGCAGAGTGTCGAATGTCGTCACCACCTGATCCTCTTTGAAATCATATTGCCGCTGGGGGCGTGGTTCAAATTGCCTAGGTTTAGGCTTTTGAACGGCCTTCGGCGCCGGGGCGGTGTCGACTGCCATGATTTCTTTTCCCCTCGACCGAGGAGGATTCTTTGGCGCAGCTGGCTCTGCTGCTTCCTTCTTGGACTGCGGCTCTTCGGCCTCCAGCCTCTTGATCATGTTTTCGACTTGCTCGCCTTGGCGAACAAGCTCCTTCCAAGTCCGAGTCTCTACTGCCCCGATCTTGGACAAGATATGGATCGACAGGTTGTTGCAGCACATCTCAATCAGTGTCGACTCGGAAACTTAGTCCCGACAGTAGACTGATCGATTCCGAAATCTCTTCACGAAGTCATTGACCGACTCCGACTTCCGCTGCTTCTCAGCAAGGAGAGTGGCCATTGATACTTCGCTTCTCGACGTCGGCCCATGCCTTGATAGAGCCGGGCTCCAGTTTGCGGAACCATTCAAAGGCCACCCCCTTGAGGGTACCTATGAATAGTCGAGTGAGAATGGCATCGTTCCCCGTAAGGAATCCGGCCTGCGCCATGAAGTAGTAGATGTGTTGCGAGGGTGACCCCTTGCCATCAAACTGTACCAAGTTGATTGGCTTGAACATTGCTAGGTATGGGACCGTGTCCCATTCGATAGGGTAGGGACGTACCACCCCCAGCTTGTTCATGTTTTGCTGAAGCTTCAGCGCATTGAGCTGGTCCTGGAACTCGTCGAATCTTTTGTCACGGGTGCTATCCCCAGTGTGCGACGTTCCTATCGATGTTTTGGAGGAGTAATCGGAATGCTGATTATCCTTCGTCTCAGTCGCTGGACGGTGAGGAGGTACCCACTCCTTGTCCCTAGTTTGCCGGGGTAAGGGACGTTGGGTCCTTTTCTTCTTCTTCTTCTTCTTGTTCAGTAGTTGCTCCATCATCTCTCTTAGAGAGTCAATGGTCGCCTGCTGTTCCTCTAGCTTTTGAGCCATTGTCTGCTCTGTGTTGAGTTCGGTCATGTGTACTCTCGCCTGCGCGTCTTGGCTTGAGCGCGAGGTCTGAGATGTGGCCGCCGCCGAATGAACCTCGTCTTTGCCGTAGGAAGGAGGTACCAGGGTGGAGTAATCAAACCCAATACTTGCCCCCCTGTGACTACGCGTTCGCTGGAATATACCGTCCTGCCGGCGTCGAGCGAACCGAGTGTTAGGTCTCAGGACGGAGTCTGAGTCTGGCGAGTCAGAGAGTACCACCTTCTCCTTATCCGTCATGTTAATTGTGGCGGATGCGAGCTCTAGGTCGTCGGCAGCACGTCCTTTTTTGTGACGACGCCTCCGACGGGAGGGCCTTGTTCGAGAGGACCGTTGAGAAAGTCTCTCGAACACCGAAGGTTTCGTCATTCCGACGCATTGGCAGTCGGCGAGGACCGTGTGGATGAGTCTCTCGCAGTGGCACTAAGGATTCGCCTCATGTATAGTGCGTTTGCGAGTTAAGTATTCCCTAAGGTCTTCTGTGGGCGGTTGGTGACAACCCCCAGCTTCAGAAGAGTCGCTCGGGTGAGTGTGCGAGAGATTTTTGGACGCGCTCTCTGGNCAGCCTTCGAGGATTCGCCTACTTGGGTAGGCTCGCTTGCTCGAGGATATCTATTCGCATCAGGGATGTGACCTGAGAAGCGAAGTCCTCCTGGGCGGGCGGCTTTGCCTTTCTCGGTCGGCGCTCCTGACTTGGAGGGCCTTCCGACGTCGGGCAGTTTGTCTTCTCGTCTAGCGTTTCTCGGGCCTGTACAATGATTCAGGCCATTATGAGAAACGGAGGTTTGGACCTCCTGTCCGACGAGCGTTTGCCTCCGCTGTTGGTTAGCTCCCCTAGCAAGGAGAGCATCGCCGCGGGCAGTGGCAGTGCAGTTTGTGCCGGAGTGAGCCGGCGCTTCCTTTGGGATAAGCGTCTGCGGGGATCGCTTGGCGACCCATTTGGCAGACCCTTGCCCCTTGCATTCAATCTCCGTCTTGGCCTTGATCGATTGCGAAGGAGTGGGTTCTTCCGATGAGACTCGGGTGGAACCCGCAGGTGCAGAGGCTTTGACCGTTTGAGGTCGGCCTCGGCGCACGACCCTCAGGGGCAGAGGCTTTGACCGTCCGAGGTCGGCCTCGGCGCACGACTCTGTGGCGTTTGCGGGACGCATCGCCACCAGAGGAGGAGGAAGACAAGTACTCTTCATACTTAGCCTGGTCGAACTCAATTTCTAGGGACTCCACTGTCGTCCCGACAGCAACCTCATCAAACTGAGCCACCACCAATTCGTTTGATGAAACAGCTCCTCCCACTGTGGTCGCCATCTTCTGTAGGATGAAAATTTAATTTCCCGAAAATAGGGAGTTTCGTTTGTATTAATAAGAAAGCTTATTACAAACTAATAATCAAATATTTACAACAGAAGCAGAGGGAATGCCCTCTTTGTTTAGTGTGAGGACTTTAGGTGGCTATAGGACGCTTCGCTCGATCCTCGTGTCGAGTCTGCTTCCCTTGGACCGTTCGATCGAGGTTGCTGGTGAGCTTCAGTACACAGTAGAAGCTCAAGTCGAAAGAGGTCGAGTCTGCTTAATTCACCAGCGATCGGAGCTCGAAACTAGGCAGTGGTGCTGTAACACAAGGATTATGCGAACAGCTTGATCTCGACTGCTTTCTCCAAGTTTTTCTTCGACCTCCTCTACAGTGTGCTGGAAGGGGCTTTTAAATGGAAGAAGGACAGCTTGACTACTGCTTGAATTATGGGATGTGACCATACATTGTCCAGAGATATCTTGCTGTTCATTCGTACCGTCAGTAGTCATTCGAAGAGCCGCGCTCTGCATCACGTTACGTAGGAGTGGGAAAGCCCCTCCTCGTATGTGTGACAGCGGCCGTCGGATGCTTGCGTGGATCTGATCAACCCCCGAGTGCCGGCGGCTCTCGTCCTTGGCTTGGACAACTGAGGTGAGTCACATTTATGAGGGTGCAGGCTGTTTTGATACATGTCTGCTCACTTGTACTGTAGGCGGCTATTCGGCGGGCCTGGAGTGTCGTGCCTTCTCTTTTCAGGTCAAGAGAGGCGGGAAAGCATGTCCCTGGCACTCGAGTGGGTTTGGACAGTTCGCCAAATACTGGCGGATCCGTCTCCTGACTCAGACAGCCGAGGTGAGTCGCATTTATGAATGCTCAGGTCGACTCGATACCTATCCAGTCCTTCGTACTGTGCGTACTATGAGCGGCCGCTTGATGGTCTTGGGGTACCGTGCCCTCTCCCTTCGGGTCGAGAGAGATGGGAAGGCCCATCTCAGCACGTGGGGTAGCGGATACGGGCGGCCTTGAGGTTTGCAGGCGGATTTGACTTCGGACTCGGGCAGGCGAGTCGCGTGAAAGACAAATTTCCGCTATTCCAATTGTTCTCAACTCGTGCAGGCGAGCCGATCATTCAGGCGAATCTGGAACCGAGCACATTTGATGACCATGCGACTCGGGCAGGAGACTTCTCATAGGCGAATTTCCCGTAGGCTATCAGAGGTATTTTTTACCGTCTACAAGGAAGAGTCTCTCTAGATCTGTCCACTTTTAGATACATCCCACAGGAAATTTCCTGAACCATTCAAAGGCAACTCCCTTAAGGGTGCCAATGAATAACCGAGCCAGTATGGCGTCATTTGATATCACATTCCCAGTCTGTGACTTGAAATGATAGATATGTTGGTTCGGTGATCCCGTACCGTCAAAAGTTTGTAGCGTCGGGACCTTGAATTTTGGAGGATAAGGGGCTGCATCCCATTCGACAGGATAGGGTCTGATAACTCCCTCGTCTTGGAGCTCGCTTCTGTTGGCAATGATATTGAGGCGGGCTTACTCCCTCGTCTTGGAGCTCGCTTCTGTTGGCAATGATATTGAGGCGGGCTTCCAATTCTTCCATTTTGTCAGACTGGAGATTCTGCTCGTTCTCCGTCTCTCTTCCTTCATCAGAGGAAGATTCTAGGTTGTGGGCTTCTTGGTCAGAAGCCGTGTCATCAACCACTTTTCTCTTCCCTTTGCTTATGTGAGGTCGGGATGATGACGTTTTTCCTCTCCGGGAGGATTCTTGCCTAGGTGGCGAATATGTCTTCTGAGATTTGGCTTTGTCTGCGACGAGTTGAGTCAACAGGGCCATGAGTTCAGTAATGGCCTCCTGCTGAGATTTGAGCATGGCCTCCTGCTCAGCAATTCTCTTTACCAGGTCTTCGTGGTTTCCCGTCATATAAGCGGAGCTCTCATGTTCAACAAAAGAGCTTGATGATTGGGACTCCGCGATGGCTGAGTGTTCACCATCGGAATTAGTTCCTTTGGCTAACCTCCGATAGTTGATAGGGAGAATGGCTCCTGTTCGCGTCCGAGTGCATTGGTAGATTCCTTCAGACTTGTTAGCGATTTCTCTGACGGTCGGTGAACGACTTATCTCAGAGTCATCAGAACTAGGAGCTGAGACTTTTCCTCTGCTGATCACATTGATAGTGACCTCAGGATATTCAGTCTCTGGAGAGTTCTTCCTGTGAGAACGTCGTCGTTGGTTGGGCAAGGTAACATGCGTTAATCGGTCGAACACCAATTGTTTGGTCGCATATGAACAACATTGACATCCCGAAAGGACCGTAGGAATCAGCCGCTCACATTAGAATGAACGAATGACTTGTTGCATCGGTCTTTCTCTAGATATGAACTCTCTCAAATCTGTTGTGAAGATTTGAGGAGAACTACTCACTGATCGTGAGGTTTGAATTGGAACCCTCAGTCCATGATTGGACATGACTGGCTCTTTGTGAACATGGATCTGGTTGAGATGCCTTGAATCCATGGACTTTTGACATCCGCCCCTCAATCTAGTCGCGCTACACAGAGTATTCGGGGGTCTTGCTACCCGGTCAGCGAGCCGGGGGTCCAGGGGGCGGCGCACCCCTGGCCAAGGGGTCCGGAGGGGATGGAATACCCCCCGCCGGGGTTCGGGGCAGCGTCCCGAAGGTCCACGGTATACACCAGGTTCTGTATTAGATTTCGTCACCCGAACGCATACTTGAGCTCCAGGTTTTGCTGGTGAAACGCACCCCTGAGGGCTGCGTTTAGCTTGGCTTATGCAGATCTCGTGTTGAGGCTCACAAACGCGGAGCTCGCGTTGATTGGAAGATCGGTTGTTTTGGAGTTGTGCCGAAGCTAAGTCCTCTCCTTCAGAGAGGGGACTATATGAACAGTGCAACCCCCAAGGGAGACAGTCTTTCGGCGAGTCGTCCACATCTGGATTTTTAGCCTCCTTGAAAACTTTGCTGATCTTGCGCATAGCCTTGGGGCTAAGGGATCCGGATGAGAGGGTCTCCTCAAACTTGGCTTGATCAAACTCAACAATAAGAGTTTCGACGGTTGTTCCAATGAGATGAACGTCGGATTGCGCCACCACTTCTTTGTCAGAGAAACTCGTCCCTAGCGGAGTCGCCATCTTTTGTTTGGTGGAAAATTTGTAGTAAAAGAAATGAAAGAAAAATTAATTTGTATTTCTTTAATCTCAGTTACAATTGGATTTCCTGATTACAAAAGAGAAGAGAATGATCTGGATTCTCCCCTTTGTTTAATTCTGGGTTCTTCACGGCGGCGATGAGATGCCTCCCTCGAATGCTCATGAAGAAGATCTTGTTCCTGATCTCCAAAGCTCCAACCGAAGGATGAAGGATCCTCTTTTCGCTGCCAAGAAGTTCCAACAGACCGCACCCGAACTGAATTGATTTTCAGTTATTTATAGGAGATTAAGGGGTGTAACCACCTCCTTAATTCGCTCCTAAGTGGGGCTAATGGGATGTAACCGCCCCTTAAATCACTCCTGAGTGGAGTTGTGATCCCCTCAGATCGTGGGAAATGGTTTTGGAACCGTTCAGCTCGTGTTTGAACGAGTCAAACGCAAGCCCACGTTCTGGCATGAATTCTGTGTCCAAACGCAATGCCTAAAAGCTTGAACGCAGCATCTGGAAGCTCGGACGCAGCGTTTGGAAGCTCATTTGTAGCGATTTAAGAGCTGCGTTTGGCAGCGGATCTGAGCTACGTTTACAGCAATTTGGAAGCTGCGTTTGTACGATTTAAGAGCTGCGTTTGGCAGCGGATCTGAGCTGCGTTTGCAGCTTTTGGAGCTGCGTTTATAACTTTTGGAGCTGCATTTGAGCTGCGTTCATGGCTATGAACGCGGCGCATCTTGATGCTGGTACGCGGGGAGGACTTCCACATCTTGATTTGAAGAGACCGTCGATTTATAGTCTCTTTCTATCGAAGTTTTGCAAAGATCATCATTTTGTAATCTTTACTTTAGCTCTTTGATATGCAAGAGTCGTCAGATTGTAACTCTCGATGTTGATTGTGAAGGCTGTTGAACTAGAGCTCTCATCGGTTGTCGTGAAGGTCGTCAGATTGTAACATTCAGCGATCTACGTGAAAGTCTTCAAATTGTAGCCTTCTGGAAGTTGTCAGATTATAACTTCCATCATCGGTGTTTTGATGGGGATCAGCTATCTATTGTGATTTTTAGACAGCCTACAAGCATATATCACGAGCCAGGTCAAGCGCGACCCACTACGGCCTGAGCCATATCGTGGCCCATAGCGGGTTGGGTCGGGTTAGCCTGCAGGTTGACCCGATGCCTTCCCAGCACTAATAGTGAAAGATAACTTTCTTAGGTTATTATGCATGCATGATACTAATATTTAACATGTGGTGGTGCATCTCAATCACCGGGAATGAGGATTCCCCATGTGTATATCATGAGCATGCATATGTGTATATCATGGTACCTTTCTGAAAGATCGATTCAAAGGTATATTCCTCAGCGTCGTAGCATATGATGGAAATCAGGGGATATTTTCATTAGCCTATTGTATATGTGATTATGAAAATAACGTTAACTGGAAGTGGTTCTTACAATGTTAGTTCTATCCTGAGCCATGCTAGTTCTATTGTAGATCATGATAGTTCTAACTCATTCCTTGTTAACTCTAACTTCGTGTGTGTTAACCACAACTCTTTATAGGTTTGTGGTCTATTCTTTACGAAAGGTCAGAACCATACAACCTCCACACAAGCTTATTATAATATCAGATGCGGATAAGGGGATCAGAGAAGCGGTTAGAGAATTTTTCCCAAATGCTATACACTCTCGATGTGTTCTGCATCTAGTTAAGAACTTCAGGACAAAGTTGAGGGATTTGGGATTCAAGGCAAAGGATACTTAGATTTTGGGAAATTTTTTGCAATCTGCTTCTTACAAATATACTAGAGCAGAATAGAATGATTATATAGATGACATTAAACTGGTTAACAAAAGAGCATACAATATTGTCATGAACTACGCTCCAGAGAACTGGGCAAACCTATTTTTTCCTGGAATTAGGTAAGTTATAAACTATTTCATTTCTTATCTTAGTTAAGTCATTTGATTAATGAATTTAGACATGAATGTCTATACTAGAACTAACAATAATACAACTAGAACTAACATAGGCATTAGAACACACATTTAAACTAGACCTTGTGTTAGCTAACACGAGAACGGGTAGAACTAACACGATAATGGCTAGAACTAACATTAACCCAGCTAGAAGTTACATATCCAATAGAACCAACACTTATACTAGAACTTAAAGTTACCTGGAGGTGGAAATAACATGAGATCGGCTAGAACTATCACATTTAAACTAGAACTAACATAGGCATTAGAATACAACTAGAATTAACATAGGCATTAGAACCCACATTTAAACTAGACCTTGCGTTAGCTAACACGAGAATGACTAGAACTAACACGACAACGACTAGAACAAATATTAACCCAGTTAGAACTAACATATTCAATAGAACCAACACTTAAACTAGAACTTAAAGTTATGTGGATGTGAAAATAACACGAGAACAGCCAGAACTATCACTGGAGAAGCTAGAACATACGACAACTAAGCTAGAACTAACAAATGTAATAGAACCAACACTTAAACTATAACTAGCGCTAGCTGATGGTAGAACTAACATGAATGCAGTTAGAATTAACACGGCAACATATAGAACTAATAACAACTAAGCTAGAACTAACAAAACCACTAAAACCAACACTTATAATAGATCTAACGCTAACTGGACGTAGAACTAACATGAGGGCGTCTAGAATTAACACAAAAGTAGATAGAACTAATAATAGCTTAGCTAGAACTAACATAGCCACTAAAACCAACACTTGTACTATAACTAACAATGACTCAGTAGACCTAATAAAAAGTTTTGATGAATTTCCTGTTATGTTTCAGATATGGCCATGTTACATTAAATGTTGCAGAGTCATTCAAAAAATAGATACATGAGGCTAAGCTTCTACGGATACTTCAACTGGTGGAGTACATACGTAAACAGACTATGGTTCGCATGAATGAGCGATGAGTAATGGCTGAAAATTGGAATCAATTTTTTTGCCCCAAAGCTAAACTTTCCCTCAAAGAGAACATGGAAAATGGGCGGTTATTGGAGGTGCGCCAGTCCCACACAGAATTATTTGGGGTACAGTCCCATAGAACTTGTCAAGTAGATCTTGACAATAAAACATGCATGCTCGTGCCATGCGTGGAATATAACCTGTGTTCTTTACAAACATACATGCGCAACCATTATGTTTATGAAGATGGATGTTTACCAATTCTGTGATTGGTTTATGACGGTTGAAGCTTTTAAAAAGAGCTACTAGACAATCTTATACCCTATCCCTGGCTACGAGAAGCGTAACGTGCCACGGGATGAGATACATATCTTACCTCCACTAACAACAAAAAGGAAAGGGAGAAATAAAACTAGGCGTATCAACAACAGAACTGTTTACACTCGGCCACTTAAGTGCTCTCGATGTCATATGGAAAATCATAACCGTAAAACATGCAATAAACCTATAGCTAACTAAGTGCTTGATATGTTATTAACTGTTTTGATGGTATGTTTACAAAATATTTCACTTTTGTCCAGTTGAAAGTATTTTCATGTTAAATGAGAACTAACACCATCTCCCTTAGATGAAATGTTATAAGTATTAGAAATAACCCCATAATAGCTCGAACTAACAAATGCAACAGAACTAACGCTTATACTAAAACTTGAGTTAGCTAGAGGCAGAACCAACATGATATCAGTTATGACTGACACCATAACAATTAGGACTAACATTATCAGTGCTAGGACTAACAGAGGTAACAGAACTAACGCTTACACTATAAATAGCACTAGCTGGGGGATATAACTAACATAAATGTAGCTAGAACTAACCCCACAACAGCTAGAACCAACATTATCCCAGCTAGCACTAACAAAGGTAACAGAACCAGCACTTACACTAAAACTTGAGTTAGCTGGAGGCAGAACCAACACGATATCAGTTAGGACTGGCCCCACAATAGTTAGGACTAATATTATCGAGGTTAGGACTAACAGAGACAACAGAACCAATACTTACGCTATAACTAGCGCTAGCTGGGGGGTAGAACTAACTTGAATACAGCTAGAATTGATCCCACAATAGCTAGAACCAACATTATCCCAGCTAGCACTAACAAATATAACAGAACCAACGCTTACACTAAAACTTGACTTAGCTGGAGGCAGAACCAACATGATATCATTTAGGACTAACCCCACAACAGTTAGGACTAACATTATCGAGGCTAGGACTAACAGAGGCAACAGAACCAATACTTACGCTATAAATAGCGCTAGCTGGGGGTAGAACTAACATGAATACAGCTAGAACTAACCCCACAACAGGTAGAACTAACATTTTCCCAGCTAGTACTAACAAAGACAATAGAACCAACGGTTACACTAGAACTTGAGTTAGCTGGAGGCAGAACTAACACGATCCCATAACAGCTAGAACTAACATTATTAAGGCTAGGACTAACAGAGACAATAGAACCAACATTTACACTATAACTAGTGATACCTGAGGGTAGAACTAATATGAATGCAGCTAGAACTAACCTCACAACAGCTAGAACCAACATTATCCCAATTAGCACTAACAAAGGCAACAAAACTAACGGTTATGTTTTCGTCGAAAGTTGGTTTCATTGTGGAATCCATTAAAACTTCAATCGCTTACAATGAATTTAAAAGAAATAGCCTTTTTATAAGACTTCTCTTACACAATGAACGAAAGAATTACAACTTCCTAGAAAATAACACAGAAATTATTTATCAACTCCTGCTTTTGTGGGATCTTTACCTGTGTCGGGGGTGCGTTAGCCCATGGACCACTGATTCATAAATTCTGATTGAATCATGAAGGTTTTTGGGTTCTTCTTCGTTTATTGAAGTAAGAATCTTAAGCGAATATCTTATCGATGTAAGATGTTCACTCTTCCAAAGATCAAGTCAAAGCTTAAATCTTTAGGAATCGGCAAAAACTTCTTAAGGATGTTTGTGAAGAATGAAGACTCTCTCTTGCTCAAATTCACCAAAAGCTCAAGTTTCTTTACCCCTAATTGCCTTGGATCTGCTTGGCCTCATGTATAAGAAGATATTTATAGCCTATGGGAGTCATACCTGTTAGAAATAATATAAAATAACTGATGTTAACTTTCTCCTTTTGGCGTGATAGTGGATACTGTCACGATCAAAGGAGGCAGTTTTTCAGCTTTCATAATCACTCTCACCACCTTTAATTATCATTATTTCAGTGGTTATGGGCGTGATTTCTGCTTGTAACTACTCTCCCCACATTCATAAGTGATCCACAACAATTAATAAGCCATATCGGCCGCATGAAACTCAAAAAACTGTCAAAATGATGTTTTTAGCTTCTCAGTGTGCACGATAGTCATAACTATCGCGCATTGCCACGACAGTTACAACTGTTACGCACCTCCGAAGCAGTTTGTATTATCTCGGGTATTTTGGCTCTAACTTCCTCGTCTGATCTCAGAATTAGGTGATCCAAGATGCATTGGAAAGCTGACGAATAGATATACAACTTTTGTTTTTTAAGTTTCTTTAGATTTGGATCGTATCATAGCTTAAATGTGCGATACATCGCCATATCAGTTACGACTGTTGCGCACCTCCGAGATAGTTTGCATTATCTCGGATATTTTGGCTCTAACTCCCTTATTCGATATCAGAATGATGTGATCCAAGATGTGTTGGAAAGCTGACGAAAAGATATACAACTTTTATCTTTTAAGGTTCTTTAGATTTGGATCGTATCATGGCTTAAATATCGTGCATTCTCGCGACAATTACAACTGTCGCGCACCTCTGAGGCAGTTTGTGTTGTCTCGTATATTTTAGCTCTAACTCCCTCGTCCGATATCAGAATGAGGTGATCCAAAATGCGTTGGAAAGCTAGCGAAGAGCTCTACAACTTTCCATAGACGAGACATTCTGTTTGCTTGCATAACACCGTCCACTGCCGTGCCTATACGGGCATCGATGCTGGCATCGATGCCCCCATCGATGCTGGCATCAATGTGAGCCTCTCTCCTGTTGCTGTCCGCAGATTCTTTCTTCCATTGGATTTTGGGCTTGGACATTGGGCTTTGCTTGTACTTTTGGGCTTCAACATTTGGACTTTGGTATTTTCTCTTGATTTTCCACTGGGCTTTGATTTATTAAATATTTAAAATAATTCATTTGGCTTCATGGACTTCATTTCTTTAAATCAAGGGCTTGTTGTTGAGAGATGAGAGTTTTGAGATTTATTCTTTATTAACCTGTATTAAAGATAAAAATAATTATTAGTGGTATATTTATTCATATAAAATAGATAATGAGGGTATAAAACTGTAATAAAATGTGATTATCACTTACCCTCTCCAAAAATTCTCCTACATCTTCAAGCCCCTTGTCGCCATGAACCAGAATTCGATTGTCTTTGCTCTAAGTTCCATCAGTTGTGGGTGGATATAAATTGCTTTCTCCAAAGAGTTAGAACTAACAGGACATTTAAGATTTAAAAGTACGGTGAAGTCAGTCAATTCATTTGGATCATACGTGAAATCTCATGTGAAATAAGGCATTAACGTTGGAGATAGTCCTCTGGATTACGTTAACTGTGTTAACGTATGCCATATGACTCTCGTCACCGTCATATGTCTGCCTTCTTATGTGATTTCACGCATTGATCTATCTGAATTGATTGTCTTCACCGTACTTATGAATCTTAATTGTCCAGTTATTTAACAAGTTCATTGAAGAAAGCCATTTATATTCACCCATGGATGATGAACTTAGAGCACAGACTATGGGGAGGCAGGCATTTCTCATCGTGATGGTAAGCTTAGGGATTTGATGTTAGGTTTATGGTTTTGTTGTTAAGCCTAGGGATTGATTGTAAATGTAGTGTCTTATTAGTAAAGAAAACGATTGGCTGATACAAGGTTGTTAATGTCTATGTTTATTTTTGTTCAGAAAGATTATCGATTGGTTGTTGTGTGATAAATGTTATGGACTGGTTGTCAAGCTTAATGATTTATTGTTAAGCTTAATATTTTATTATTAAGTTTATGTGGTTGTTGTCAATTTTTTTACTTTGTACAACTAGAACCCCGCAAGCTAATATTGTAGAAGCTAGAACTCACAATGAAACAATTAGAACTAACATGCGGGCAAGTAGAACTCACGTGGCAATTAGACCCAACGCTTACACTAGAACTAACACATTACATAAATTAGAACTAAGTTGAGTGTAGCTAGAACCGATACTGGAGAAGCTAGAACTAACACGCGAGCAATTAGAACTAGCATAGCAATTAGAACCAACGTTTACACTAGAACTACCTCGAGTGAAGATAGAACTGACACCGGTGCATCTAGAAATAGCAAGCAAGCAAGTAGAACTAACATTGGAGAAGCTAGAACTGACACATGCAAAACAAGTAGAACTAACATGATAATTAGACCCAACGATTACACTAAGACTAACTTGAGAGCAGATAGAACTGACAATGGATCAGCTAGAACAAACACGCCAGCAAGTAGAACTAATACCATAGAAGCTAGAACTTACAATTGAGAAGCTAGAACTAACATGAGCTACGATAGAACTAACATAACATAAATTATGACTAGCACGGTACAAATTAGAACTCACGATGCATAAATTAGAACTTACATTACGTAAACTAGCTGAGCTGCGGTAAAACTAACATGGTATAAATTAGAACTAACATGATATAAATCCGAATGTAACTTTTATTAGAACTAACGTGACCCAATATGCGACTAACATGCCGCCAACTAAGACTAACATGACCGAAATAAGGGCTAACATGAATACGGCTAGCATGAAGCCAACAAGACTAACGTGGCAATTAGACCCAATGCTTACACTTAGAACTAACGCATTACATAAAGCAGAACTTCCACTGTAGATTCTAGAACTCACAATGGAACAACTAGAACTAACACTCGAGCAATTAAAACTCACGTGACAATTAGCCCGGACGCTTATACCAGAACTAACACATTACATAAAGTAGAACTAACTCGAGTGTAGCTAGAACTAACATTGGAGAAGCTAGAACTAACACTCGAGCAATTAGAACTAACATGGTAATTAGCCCCGACGCTTACACCAGAACTAACGCATTACATAAAGTAGAACTAACTCGAGTACAGCTAGAACTGACACTAGAGAAGCTAGAACTAACACTCGAGCAATTAGAACTAATATGGTAATTAGTCCCGACGCTTACACCAGAACTAACGCATTACATAAAGTAGAACTAACTCGAGTGCAGCTAGAACTGACACTGGAGAAGCTAGAACTAATACTCGAGCAATTAGAACTAATATGGTAATTAGCCCCGACGCTTACACCAGAACTAACACATTACATAAAGTAGAACTAACTCAAGTGCAGCTAGAACTGACACTGGAGAAGCTATAACTAACACTCGAGCAATTAGAACTAGCATACCAATTAGACCTGACGCTTACACCAGAACTGACGCATTACAACTAACTCGAGTGCAGCTAGAACTGATACTGGAGAAGCTAGAACTAACACGCGAGCAATTAGAACTAACATGGCAATTAACCCCGACGCTTACATCTGAACTAACGCATTACATAAAATAGAACTAACTCGAGTGCAGCTAGAACTAACACTAGAGAAGCTAGAACTAACACTCGAGCAATTAGAACTAGCATAGAAATTAGCCCCGACGCTTACAACAGAACTAATGCATTATATAAAGTAGAAGTAACTCGAGTGCAGTTAGAACTGACACTGGAGAAGCTAGAACTAATACTCGAGTAATTAGAACTAGCATAGCAATTAGTTCCGATGCTTATACTAGAACTAACTGTTAGATATAGGTGCCCTGCAGGCAATAATTGTATATTGTAACAGGACCTATATGAATATAATATCAATATTATCTTGTTACAAATAAATAAAGTATGGCTATTTTGTCAGATTATCTGGTAGTTTTATATTCGATAAAGTCCTTAGAATTGAATACTAGCACTATCAGACATTACGGGATATTGATCGTAATGGCTAACTGTTAGATATAGGTGCCCTGCAGGCAATAATTGTATATTGTAACAGGACCTATATGAATATAATATCCTTGTTCAAAATAATAGTAT
This sequence comes from Asparagus officinalis, assembly GCF_001876935.1. Classification (NCBI taxonomy): domain Eukaryota; kingdom Viridiplantae; phylum Streptophyta; class Magnoliopsida; order Asparagales; family Asparagaceae; genus Asparagus; species Asparagus officinalis. The sequence continues at coordinate 124,991,607 of NC_033801.1, read as the reverse complement.
GCTATTTTGGTCAGATTTATCTGGTAGTTTTATATTCAGATAAAGTCCTTAGAATGATACTAGACTATCAGACATTACGGATATGATCGTAATGAAGAGATCTGATTTGTCGCTAACGTATATTCTAAAATGTTCCTAGTCGATGAAGTGATGTAATGGGACATGATCACTTTGGTAAGACTAGTGTATACTTTATTTCTCCTTTGGAAGGATGATGATCCATCTCTTAGATCATTGATGTGAGACATCAAGATATAGTATACAGGTGACTCATTAGTGAATGAGTTGACTGAACGACTCACTGAGAACATCTAGTTGGTAATTATACTTAACTGTCAAATAGAAGTTCTCAAGTGATATAGTACATAGTAGTCTCATGACCTGAGGCATGAGTGCAATATCTTACATGTCAGTATAGGTGTACTTAGACTTTTACCTAACCACAGTTCTCATCGAGTTGTGCATAATGGTTCTTGTTGGGTACATCCCGAGGCATAAGTAGATATTGAGATGCCAAGATGGGATTCGTCTCTCCCAGTATAGGGGGTTGATGTCATAAGATTGTTTGATATAACTATAACCTGAAAATCCTTGGCCAAGGTAAATAAGATAAACTGATTGTCAGTTTGATCTTATAGGTTATGAGTTTAAGCATGGAAAATTCCAAGAAAGGTTTTGTACCTGCATCTCCTGGAATCTCCCTCTCTAAAAAGATGTCTCCCCGGACTGATGAAGAGAGGAAACGCATGAGTCTAATTCCTTATGCCTCGGCAGTAGGATCGATCATGTATGCCATGTTATGTACTAGACCAGATATCGCTTATTCACTCAGTTTGGTAAGTAGATACCAATCTGATCATGGAGAAGAGCACTGGAAAGCGGTCAAGAATATACTTAAGTACCTTAAAAGGACTAAAGAGTTATTTTTGATATACGGTAAAAGTGACCTCCGAATGGAGGCTTTTTCCGACTCAAGCTTTCAGAGCGATATCGATGATAGTAAGTCTGTATCAGGATATGTTTTCACCCTCAATAGAGGAGCTGTCAGCTGGAAAAGTTCCAAGCAGGATACAGTAGCAGACTCGACTATGGAAGCTGAATACATTGCAGCTAATGATGCAGCTAAAGAAGCTGTCTGGATGAGGAAGTTCCTTTTAGAGCTGGAAGTTGTTCCCACCATTAAAGATCCAGTACCTTTATACTGTGATAATAATGCTGCAATAGCTCTGACAAAGGAACCCCGATCTCACCATAAGTCCAGACACATTCTGAGGAAGTATCACTTGATCAGGGAGATAGTTGATCGCCGGGAGATCAAGATTGAAAGAGTAGACACAAAAGATAATATAGCAGATCCATTCACAAAGGCAATTGCTCGTTCACAATTTGAGAAACTTGTTGAGCTATTGGGTATTAGATACTATAATTGGCCTTAGTGCAAGTGGGAGTTTGTTAGATATAGGTGCCCTGCAGGCAATTATTGTATATTGTAACAGGACCTATATGTATATAACATCCTTGTTCAAAATGATAGTATGCTATTTTGGTCAGATTTATCTGATGTTCTAAATATACAGATAATGTCCTTAGAATAAATACTAGACTATCAGACATTTCGGATAGTGATCGTAATGAAGAGATCTGATTAGTCGGTAACGTATATTCTAAAATGTTCCTAGTTGATGAAGTGTTGAGATAGGACATCATCACTTTGGTTTAGACTAGTGTATGCTTTATTTCTCCTTTTGAAGGAGATGATCAATCTCTTAGATCATTGATGTGAGACATCAAGATACAGTATACAGGTGACTCATTAGTGAATGAGTTGACTGAACGACTCGCCGAGAACATCTAGTTGGTAATATACTTAACTGTCAAATAGAAGTTCTCAAGTGATATAGTACATAGTAGTCTCTTGACCTGAGGCATGAGTGCAATATCTTATATGTCAGTAAAGATGTATTTAGACTTTTACCTAACCACAGTTCTTATTGAATTGTGCATAACGGTTCTTGTTGGGTACATCCCGAGACATAAGTAGATATTGAGATGCCAAGAAGGGATTCGTCTCTCCCAGTATAGGGGTTGATGTCATAAGATTGTTTGATATAACTATAGCCTGGAAATCCTTGGCCAAGGTGAATAAGATAAACTGAGTGTCAGTTTGATCTTATAGGTTATGAGTTTAATATCAATAAACACTAATCAAGCTATTAGGGTTTGACAGTTTGCCATACCCTAGGCTCAATAGTTTGACATGGTTTGACGAAGAGACCGGACTGTACGGTATTATCATTGAGTGGTCCTGATAAAATTGGATAAGCATCTTGCAGACCTTTATCACAACTTATACCCGGGTGGTCTTCATGTGTAGCTAGCACCTCTGTTGTACTTATGGATATGATCCACTACCGAGTTTTTTAAGTTGGGCCCTAGAGTCACACCAAGCGCGTACTTGAATCCTATGAAACACAATTTATGGAGTGATGCGTATGATTGATACGCATATATGATTTCTTCCGGATACACATAAACGGTTATGTATATCGGTAAAATCGGAATGCTATGTGCTTAGGAAATGAATTCCAGTATTTTTCCCATAAAGTTAACTTTTAGTCAACTAGTTGACTTTTTGGTCAACAGTTGACTTTTGGTCAACTCTTGATTTATTTGGTCATATAGTGACTAATTAGTTAAAGATTGGAATAATACTATATACCGTATTTATGAAATACTGTATTAGTGATAATAATTTGGTATTCTCATTTATGAAATACACATACCATGTATAATGAGTCATGAGATGAGTCACTTAGTGGTATGGTTTGAGCACATGGTTTATTAGCACATGGTTTTGAAATGTAATGATTCATAAGATGATTCATTGCATGACTCACTTGATTAATCATTAATTTTTGATGATTCATTGCATGACTCATAGGATGAGTCATTCATATCATGAACACATTTCACTCTATAAATATGAGCTCTTTTTCTTATGGAAAGGTTAATGGAAAATTGGCTAAGTGTTTTTTTCCATAAGAGAATAAAAGAGAGCTCTCCTCTTACTAAACTTTAGCAATCTTTGAGCAAGAGGAAGTAGTAGGATTTTAAGAACCCCGGGGTGGATATCTTGCCTTGTGTCTTAAGAAGACTCCCATTTTATCAAGCTCACTTGAAGACTTGGAGATCCACTACAAGGAGATTTTCTACTACAAGGAGCAAGAGCTAGGGGTTATTCGATCTTCCATCGAATCACGCTACGAAAGTATGATTTTCTAACTCTTGTATGCTCACTTAATAATAAGGATCATGTTAGATTTAATTAGACGATCCATATGAATATTTCATGCTCTCTACATGCTTAGTATTTTTGTACATACATGTCTTCCGCTGTGTATTATGCATGTAGACATAGCACGATTTCCTTCACTAACGCATTACATAAAGTAGAACTAATTCGAGTGCAGTTAAAACTGACACTAGAAAAGCTAGAACTAACACTCGAGCAATTAGAACTAACATGACAATTAGCCCCGATGCTTACACCAGAACTAACGCATTACATAAAGTAGAACTAACTCGAGTGCAGCTAGAACTGACACTGGAGAAGCTAGAACTAACACTTGAACAATTAGAACTAACATGACAATTAGCCCCGATGCTTACACCAGAACTAACACATTATAGAAAGTAGAACTAACTCGAGTGCAACTAGAACTGACACTGGAGAAGCTAGATCTAACACTCGAGCAATTAGAACTAGCATAGCAATTAGATCCAGCGTTTACACCGGAACTAACGTATTATATAAAGTAAAACTAACGCAATCATAAATTCTTTACAATATGTACTATTGCTCTTCTTTGTGGCAAATAGTAGTCGTTTGAGAAATTTAGCAGAATTTCTTCAAAAGGTAAGTTGCTGCTCAATGAGGAGATCATTCACCTCCTCTTCATCTTCAAAAGCATCGTCAATATGCTTTGCCACGATCTGAGATTATTAAGAGATTATAATTTAAAGTAGGATTAGACATACGTGAATATTGTTTGCAGTTAGTGTGAAGTAATTTAGAGTTAACATAACAGGATACTTACATAGCCTATTAAGAAGTTCTTATTCGTTTCCTCTTCATTCACCTTCATCTTGTCCTTAAGCTTATGATGCACTCCTTCACCCCTCTGTACCGCGGGAAATGCATATACATTTGAAGGAGCAAGCCCAACTTCTGCAATAGTCCTATGAATAAATGTTATTGAAGCTGACTTAGCATTTGATGCAATTGTCCTCACCCTTATGGATGAGATTTTCACCTCCTCTGATGCCCAATTTGTCATTGGAGGCCTGGTGCTGTCGACATAGGTATATTTCTTTATGCCTGTCATCTTATAGTACCAAAGCTATATCAAATACATTAACCATTCAAATTAGAACTAACAATGTATAAATTATAACTAGACTATACCAAAGTAAGTAAAACATGAGTGTAGCTAGTACTAACATGGTGTAAATTAGGACTAACACGATATAAATTAGAACTACCATGATCTATGCTAGAACCAACATGAACCCAGGTAGAACTAACATGATTTCTATTAGAACTAACATGGGTGCAGTTAGAACTAACATGATATAAATTAGAACCAACATGGTGTAAACTAAAACTAACATGGTGTAAATTAGAACTAACATGATGTAAACTAGAACTAATATTGTATAAGTTAGAACTAACATGACATAAATTAGAACTAGAATGAACCAAAGTAAGTAAAACATGGAACTTACACACACTAGTGTCATACAACCTGGGACATATGTGACTCCTGGCTTCTTCTTGCCCTCCAAAGCAACTCTAATACCCCTGATAATTTTTGAATGAAAGAATTGGACCTGGCAACTCCTTTGACCCTCTTAATGCTATCCAGGTACCTGAGTACAGGTCTAGGGATACTTTTCCCGCTTCTGGGGCACCATATCATTGAGCATTGGTACAAAATTTACAGCAGAACAAAGTCTTGGATATCATGCTTTTTGTAGATTCCACGAGCCTTTCCAGTTGCCCTTCAAGGTATCTTTGATGGGTGATTGTTGGTTTTTTAACTTCTTCCCCTCTTCAGTTTTAAAAAGATTAGCGAAGTATTCCACCCAGATTCTGTTTCTTAAGTCCCGATTGATACTTATGAGTTCCCCATGAATTGGGAAATAAGTATAGTTATGAACCCATTGTAAATCAAATGTAACACTTTTTACTCCCTCAGTTTTTGAATCAGGGATAGAAAATGTGTCATTAGCACTATCGTAATAGCTCAACAGCAATTCAAGTGTGGGGCGATCAGGCGCAGGAGCCCCAAATAATATATAGTGCTCAAATATAGATCCGCAGTATGCATCCATATGCCACTGACATATCTTCGAGGCAATACGCTTCATGAATTCCCAATAAGCCCCGATATTGGCGGTTAGCCTTATTGATTCACCCGCATCAGTATCAGCAACTTTTTTCCTGTGAAAAAAATTCAAATTTGCAAGTTCAATTAGACCTAACGTGACATAAATTAGACCTAACACTGCGAGCATCTAGAATTAATATGGACTCAAACTAGAACTAAAATGGACTGTGGTAAACCCTAGCATTGTTTAAGATGAACTGAAATTAGAAAAAATCGGGTCGAGTCTCCAAATCCTCGATAACATAGCACTTACTATTTTTTGGGGGAGGGTTTGTTAGTACGACCAGCCCTTGTCGATTTTTCCGGTCTCGCCATTCTACCGCTTGCCTTTGCATTTTCATAAGGGTTTGAGTGACTTCCTTCGCGCTGCCAAGCTAAGATGAACGACTTCGTAGTCGTTAACGATATCTGTTTCCCGGAACGATATTTTTCTAGCAAAAACCCAAGGACTGTTGAAATCCGACGAGAAAAATAAAATTTTAAGAGTTTCGGTGGCTCCTCAACGGTGGAAGAGAGGAGGAAGAGGAAGAGGGTACTTGAATAGGGAGAGGACACAGTAACCGAGTTCAGTCCCATCAAAAAGGCAAGTTCGTAACTTCCACTGGTTTTTTTTAACGGTACTTTGAGGTCTCCTCAAAAATACTGTGTGTATTTAGGGCTTATCCACACGAAGTAGAATACAACTCATATGAAGTTTATGCTTTAGTGGTATGAACACATTTTTCCCATTGGTTTTTTATAAAAAAAATAAAAAATAATTTCTATTGATTTGTCATATTTTAAAAATAATTTCTATTAAAAAAATCTTTTATTTCGTTCTTTCTTTCGTCATCCACAATACTATTATTCTACTATGCACAATAGCACATGCGTGTCACATCCATGTCTACCAAAAGTAAGGGCCCACACTGCTCCTCATACTGTTCAAACATGAGAAAGATCATCAAAAGGAAGGAGTAGTCAAGGAGACTGAAGGGGCCAATAGTACTCCACCACCCCCCTACTGAGCCTCTACATCTTTCTCTCTTAGTTGCCTTTTGAGTTATCTCATTCAGACAAATTACTTTTTTTTCTCACTTTAATATCTCCCTGCACTAGATCTGTTCTCAGATTCTCTCAGAGAGATCTACAAGCGTTTTTCTCACTCTCAGGTGATCAAATATCAACCTCTTTTTCGTTTTTTTTCCTTTCTTTTTCTGCAGTGACTTGGATTCTTATGCTGCCTTTGGGTCGCTGTCAATCCCATGAAAGGACCTTACCAAAATTAAATAAAGCAAAAAAAAGGGGGGAAATTAATACATGGTTTTCATCTATATGAGGAAATAAATAAAGAAAAAATAATTTACCTAATATTCTGTGATTGTGTATATATATTGCAGTCAATAGTTTCTTTATATTTTAGGAGATATTATTATATATATTATAAAATGGGAGGAGGGGGTCTCCTGTGTTTTCTATGCTTTTCTATCTTTTCGTTGCTTTAAGTCTTTTCGTGTCCCTTCTCAAAATTTAAGCTTTTGTGGCTTTGTCGAGAGAGGGTTCTTATCCTTAAAGGTGAGGTCTGATTAATTTAGGGTTTTTCGAAGCATGGAAGAAATCTCTATTTAATGATCACGATCGTGTTTTTTTCGTTTATTTTGATCTAATATTTCATGATCATGATCATATTTTTTTTGTTTTTGTTTTTTTTTTTGGTCAATGAAAAAATTTTATTCATTCACCAATGAAAGAATTTAGTGTACATCAAGATCTCAAAAAAAATATTTGAGAACCAAAACCTGAGTAGATAACCAATCTCTATTTTTTTTTGTTTATTTTGATCTAATGTTTTCTTTCATTTATTCTTTATGTTCTCTCTCATGTGCAGATTTTTTGTGTATGGAAGAAGAATTAGGGTTTGCAAGGTCAGAATCAGCATCACCTTACAAGAGCAGAGTTCAAGAGGTCAGTTTTTTTAGTGATTTCTATTTGACCTTTTGAGGACTCTCTTTCTCAATAAAACAGGTTTATTTGCTTTGTAATTAAATTTTAGATTATAGATTATGGGTCTCTTTAGTTTTTTCATGCAGGTGGTTGTCATTTTTATGTTAAAATTTGTTGCAGCTAGCCTCCACTAATTCATGATCTAACATATTCAGACCAAGTTCATTCGGTTGAATTTTGACTATTATTATGATATATTCTAAGGAAGCTCATGCAAGTTTTTTTATTGTTACTTTTTTTTCCTTTTGGGTCCTATGATTTTTTTATAGTTAGGTTCACATTCAAGACCATGAACAGTTACATTTTATAGCATTTCCAAGTCTTTCACAGTATTAATTACCTACTCTGATAATGCTTACAATTTTTGGGTACCCGTAGCATTTTTAACCTGAAGATCTATGAGCAAAAAAGTGGAGTACTGCATTACCTATGGATTCAACTGGATGCTTAATCCTATGTGAATCGGTTTTCATATGTTTATACTTGCACAAAAAAGGCAAGTGTAAACATGGATATTGTTATGGATTTATAGTCTTCGGCTCCTTTTAGAGTATCTAGTATTCAAATGCTACATGGGAAAAAAATTATACTTATGAAAGTATATTCACATGGATATTGATATGGATAGTTGGTCACTCTTTAGAGTATCTAGCATTCAAAAACTTTTAAGTACATGAAAAAAATTATACCTATTAAAGTGTTAAATCAGTATTGCTTAATGTAAAACAAAAACAAATATTTGATTGGTCTATACATGTAAGATTAACTTTAATTTTCCTATTAAAGTTTAGGGATAAGCAATAATGTCCGGTTATTATTTAGATCTGACCAAAGTTTTCTATAATATGGTTCTCTGTATATTAGGTTCAACATCCGTACAATACCCATATCCATGTTGCTTGTGCATAAGAGAGAAACAAATAAGGATAGAGTATGGTATTTTTAGATTTGGATTTAAATATCTGTAAAATTTACAATTTGAGCTTCCTACCAAGATAGCCAGTACCAGAATCCCATTTGTTGATTCTTTTGCTATAATTATTTACAAACCTTACGTTTTAATATTCTTTGATATATATGTTTTTGTTAATATGGATGTTTTCTTTGCGTTTATTTCTCACAAAGTATGCTTGCTGGAGCTTGTTAATTGTGCAGGGGATGTTGAAGAATGAGTTAGAGAGAGCTTCCTTCAGCCCACTCATGGGTGGTTGCGGATATAGAATTGGCTGCCGACTCATTCATTCAAACGCTCAGTGTAAATGCCAGGGTAAAGTGACTTAGTGAATGAGTGAATGAAGCGGGAGCCAATTCCATCCTTTCTTCTCCATGCTTGGACTGAAGGGAGCTCCCTCTTCTTCCAAAATTAAATCCACCTGTTTATTTGTATTCCATGTAGGTAATTTTGTTTATATATATATTCAGTGCTTTTATTTATCATCAACTATTTTAATCTTTTAAAATACCTTAAGATAATCTCATGATTGGTTAGATTATTATTTTTTTTGAGAGAATATACTGTTGGTTATAATATATATTTTTTGGTTATTTTTCGACGATCCTCAATGGATGATCGCATACTAATTTGAATTTTAAAGAACAAACCCTAATCTCAAACTAAGCAATCCTGGTATCATCAACAGCACGTTACTGTTAAAGCCATTAAATTTAAATTTTATCTGAAAGTTATGAACTTGAGAAATAGTTTCTCCACTGTAATTTCATAACAGAATGCCGGAGGGAATTTGTAAATGCATTGCAGCTGCTTCAGTTTCTTTCTTTCTTGATGTATGCTCTCTGAAAATGCAGCCATGCTCTTTCTCGTGGCAAAAAGTGTCGTCGTTGGAAATTGTACCAGTCTTACGGCAAACTATGCACCAAAATATTGGCAGGTTTTTAAAGAAAGTTTGTTCGCAGATGTAGCCCTATTTAGACGTATAAACAAAAAAAAAAAACTAAAAAAAAAAAACTGAAAATTATATTAGAACGCCACAAATCCTTAGTAACATTCTCTTACTCTCTAAATTTAAGCACTCTCTTTTCCTCCTTTTTGGAGTATCTTTGTTGTTTATTGTCTAAGCTAAAATATTCTCTCTCTCTCTCTCTCTCTCTCTCTCTCTCTCTCTCTCCCTCCTCGTGAGCTCCTTTGTTCTTTTTTTCGTTTGTGTCCTTTATTTTTGTTTGGGTAGTTGTAAGTTTGAGAAATGGATTTTCTGAGAAATGGATTTTCTGAGGATACGTGCATTGACCTATTTCTTAACGAAACAAAATTGTTGAAAATGAATGAAAATCTAATTTTGATTTTAAATCTTAAAATACTGGTAAACATCCAAACAAGCCCCAAGTTAAAGCTTTCTAGCTTTGCTTTGTTGCTTGTCACTAAATTTGCTTTGCTTTTTAATGACATTATTTTTGGTAAATCTTTTATTGACATCTATTGGAACTTGTAGTTCATAGTACATTTCTTTCTATGCTTTGCAAACTTATTCCTTATTCATGGGAACTCTTCGATATTACGCCTGCAAAGTCTTTGGAATGTAATTAATAATTGCTTTCTGCAAAACACTGGCTTCCATTTTTCAAGTTACAACTGGAATTGGGCCAAGTGGCCGTTAGAAGAACAAGCGGTTCTCTCTCTTGGGCTTCCGATGGGAAGTAGGGAGCTACTGTTTGCTCCCTAGACAATTAAACTCGGGAAAAGTTTCACAAAAGAGTTTTTTTTTCTTTGGATTACTTGCTTATGCCCCTCTTAATTCATTGGTATTTGCGATAATACTATTCACATTTTTGTATTTACAAAGCTATCTCTTAAATCGTCAATTATTGTGATTGCAAATTTAGCTTATCGAGTTGGTGATGTTGTTTTGATCGTACTTCAATTTTTTTTATAAAATTGATGATTTGACGGCTACTTTAGCGAGTAGTGAGGCTTGGAGCTTTGTTTTGCAAGTATTCTTGATGCAAGGGTCATATATGCAAATAACTCTTAATTTTTTTGCATCGAGAGAACAGCTGACATGACAAGTTCTCTGTGATGTCTGTGGGTGGGATTTAGATTCTTTTGGGTATTTGATAAGTACGCTCTTTCTTTTTGGGAGTGCTATGTAATAGACTAATAATGTGCTTAACCTAATGAAATACATGCTTAATATCTGGTACATTGGAATTTGATGCAAGTACATGTATTTGATTTCTTTATTTTGTGCTGAGGTGTAACTGTTCACCAAACCCTTTTGATTATATGAAGTATAGTACAATTCCAAGCGCTGAGTGCTGAGAGCGCTTTTTTGCTTTTCAGCTTGTGCGTGTATATTGTTTAAGCTTTGAATGGGAGGCATTAGGGCAGTGGAATTTGCCAAATATGGATATGCTAACCCTAATGACATGCTTCTTATGGAAATGGCCTTTATTAGTGGAGGAGCTTTGCACATATCCCATAGTTATTTGTTTCTTAATAATGCTCTAAATCTACGAGAGGCCCACAGAGTATTATAGCTCTAAATCTGAAGAGAATGGTCACATCTTTACAAGTATTATGTACTGTTCATCATGGGAATACTGTGTGTCACGGTTCATTTTTCGTTTTTTTAAATTTTTTTAAAATGCCAAATGGCTCCTATATGCCCTTCTTGTTTCCATGGCAATTATATACTAGGTTTGGCTCGATAGGAGAGAAGGTGAGTTTTTGGTAGGAGGGAAGGTGAATGGAGGGGTTCCGGGGATGGATAAAAAAATTAGTGTGCCTTTAGCTGAGAGGTAGAGAGAGTGTGGGGAGGGGACGTGAGGAAAGGGAACATCACAAAATGAACTAAAAGTTAGAAAGAGAAGAATCTCTTCAAATTGGGAGAACACGAGGAGAGAATATTGTTAAAGTAAGAGAGAGAGAGAGAATCTTGGGTAAATTTCCCTTGAATTGAATATTGAGTGTGCACATATATTTATACAAGTAGAGGAGTGTGAGGTTTGTTCTCCCAAGCAATGTGGGACTAAAACCCACTACAATACACTATTATCAACAGCCCCCTTCAAACTCATGTTGGATCAAACAAAGTGAGTTTGCGTACAAGAAACTGGAACCGATGAACAGGTAAGGCCTTTGTGAAGAAATCTGCAAGCTCGTCAGCGGATGAAACATGAGGAAGTAGAATTGTCTTGTCCTTGATAACTTGGTGACGGACAAAATGAGCGTCGATCTCAATATGTTTGGTCCTTTCATGAAATACTGGATTATTAGCAATCTGGATGGCACTCTTATTATCACAGTAGAGAGGAGTAGGAGTCGTAACAGAAATACCGAAATCACTGAGAAGGCGACGAAGATGAATAATCTCTTTAGCTGTTGTGGACATTGCACGATACTCTGCCTCAGTACTGGAAAGAGCAATAACATCTTGTTTCTTACTTCGCCAGGAAATAAGGGAATCACCAAGAAATATACAATAACCTGTGGTAGACTTTCTGGTAGTTGGATCACCAGCCCAATCAGCATCAGAATATGCACAAAGCTCTAACTTAGATGTAGCAGGAAACAAAAGTGAGCGAGTGCTAGTACCCCGGAGGTACCGAAGAATCCGTAATAAGACAGCATAGTGTACAGAACGTGGGGCACTAACAAATTGACTGACAATACCAACAGCATGAGAGATATCTGGTCGAGAGATGCACAAATAGACCAACTGACCAACAAGATGTCGATATCGGGTAGGATCAGATAGAGGCTCACCGTCAGTAGAGCAAAGTTTGACATTCTGCTGGAGTGGAGTATCGACAGTTGTATTATCAGTTAACTCAGCTTGATTTAGAATATCTGAGAGATACTTCTGTTGAGACAGTAATACACCCCGCGGGCCTTGAGAAATTTCTAGACCAAGGAAATACCGAAGAGATCCAAGATCCTTCATGTGGAACTGTTGTTGCAACTGAGATTTTGCGTATTGTATACCTGTCATATCATCACCTGTAATGATCATATCATCTACATAGATGAGTAATAAAACCCTGCCACGCGATGTAGTGCGAACAAACAGAGAAGCATCTTGATGACTTTCTATAAAGCCCGCTTTGAGCACAACATCGCGAAAACACTCAAACCAAGCGCGGGGTGCCTGTTTGAGACCATAAACAGCACGACGAAGGAGACATACATGTCCCGGAGGAATATTTGACCCTGGAGGCGGTTGCATATATACGGTCTCTGATAAAGAGCCATGAAGAAAAGCATTTTTGACATCCATCTGGTATAAGGGCCAACGATGAGCAGCAGCGACCGCAAGGAGAGTACGCACAGTGGGCATCTGAGCAACAGGAGCAAAGGTCTCCTCATAATCAATACCTTGTTGCTGAGTAAAACCTCTAGCCACTAAACGAGCTTTTCGACGTTCAATGGTGCCATCAGGACGAAACTTGACCTTATAAACCCATTTACTGCCAACAAGAGAGATCCCAGGAGGACAGGGAACAATATCCCAGGTATGAGTTTGCTGAAATGCTTGAAATTCCTCAGCCATAGCTTGTCGCCACTCTGGAATTTGAACTGCCTCTTGGAAGGACTTTGGCTCAACAATAGTATGAATGGCAGCAAGAAAGTTATGAAAGATAGGTGAATAAGAAGTAACAGAAGCATACCGGGCAGGCATGACATGTGGGCGTTTGCCTCGACGAAGAGCAAGAGGAACCTCAGGCGGGGGAGATGCTGGCGCAGGTGCATGAAGATCAACAGTATTTTCTGGAGTGAGAGTTGTGTCCACAGGATATGGATTAGATGGTGTAAGAGAAGACTCAGGTGAGGAAGAGTCAACAGAAGGAGAGGGAGAGATGTCAGGGAGATCTCGAAAGGAAAATTGAGGTGAAGAAGTGGGTGATGCAGTGGACGGGGAAGCATGATCGGTAGAGTGGAGGAAATTAAAGTCATCAGAAGTAGAATAATATGGAGAATCCTCTTCGAACTGAACATGACGAGATATATGAACTCGACGAGTTGCGGGATCATAACAACGATAACCTCGATGTTCTGAACTAATTCCTAAATAAACACAAGAAACTGCTCTGGGAGACAATTTATCACGTTCGTGAGATGGCAGAAAAACAAAACATCGACAACCAAAAACGCGAACTAGATCATAACGGGGAGGATGAGTATAAACACGACTATAAGGAGTAGCACCGGAAAGAGAGCTAGATGGAGTGATATTAATGGCATGAGTCGCGGTGAGAATAGCCTCAGCCCAGAAACGACGAGGAACAGAGTAAGAAATGAGCATTGATCGGGCAGTATCGAGGATATGACGATGTTTGCGTTCAGCAACACCATTTTGCTCATGAGTGTAGGGACATGACTGTTGAAAGATAGTCCCATGAGAGGACATGATAGAGCGCATGGCAGAGGATAGGTACTCTTTGGCACAATCAGAACGAAAAACTTTAATACGAGATTGCCATTGAGTGAAAATCATAGCAGTGAAGGCTTGATAAGCAGTAAGTACGTCAGAGCGATTCTTAAGTAGGTAAACCCATGTAAAACGAGAGAAATCGTCGATAAAACTAACATAATATAAGTAGCCAGATGAAGAAGGCAAAGGAGCTGGCCCCCAAATATCAGAATGTACTAAATCAAATAAGGAAGTGGATACAGATGTACTCATTTTAAATGGTAAAGCAGTGAATTTAGCCAATTTGCAACCAGCACATGACTCAATACTAGAACTAGATGATACAGGACCAAGTACTCCAGACTGAATAAGACTCTCCAGCCTTTTATTACACACATGACCAAGTCGTCTATGCCATAAATTGGCAGGAAGCGAGGTAGAGGGTTTTGACGAACAAAGAGAAGCAACAAGAGAACGTGGACGTATGGACTCTGGAAGGTGAAGATATTCCAGAAAATACAGTTTGTGCCTCCTACGACCCGCCCCAACCGTCTTGCCCGTCTGTGGATCCTGCACAATACAAGTATCAGAAGAAAATGAGACAAACAGGCCCGCCATGCATAAAGAGCTAATAGAAATTAAATTCAAGCACAATTGTGGAGCCACATAGACGGGACCAAGTGTTAGACGACCAGATGGATCATTTTGTGGGGTAATAGAGCCATACTGAGTAATGGACAATGGTTGTCCAGCAGCTGTGTAGATAGGAGGAAGAGAGGATGAAGTAAAGACAGAGGATAAAAGTGAGGCATTACAAGTCATATGAAAGGAACAACCAGAGTCAAAAATCCAGAGATCATTCATACCAGAGACTGAAGGATTAGCTGAAGAACCAGCAAAATGCATACCAGAGAGTTGTGCGGCGGATGTAGAGGTGATATGTTGAAAAGCATCAAGTTGACGGCGAAGACTTTCAATAGCTTGAATAGTAGAGTCTGAAGTAGTAGAAGGTATAGCATTGGCCAACAATCCTGGTGTACGAGAGGGTTGAGACTGAGGGGGTCGCCGACCACGTCCAGTACCTGAGGAACGTAACTCAGGATGAAGCTTGAAGCATGTCTCAATGCGGTGTCCTTCCTTCTTACAATATTTGCAAGAGAGCTTAGATCGAGCCTGTGGAGAGGGAGCCTGTGGAGAAGTATAATTCATAACAGGAGCAGTGACAGGTACAGACAAAACAGTCTCGAGTGAAGAGGTAGGAGTGTCTGTTGACAAATTGAGTCGTGCTGTCTGCTGCCGGGTCTCATAAGCAGTGAGAGCTCCCATAACTGAGGCCAAAGTCGGAAATTGAGGCTGGTGAAGTAGTTGATCAGCCATAGTTGAATATTCAGGAAGGGACTGAAACAATTGATGCACCTCATGCCGTTCGTACCAGGCTAGCCAGTCTTCATATGTGGAATTACGTCCAGGAAGCATGGAGCGTAACTCTGTCCAAAAAGCTTGCATTTGTCCAAAATGGGACTGCAGAGATGAACTACCTTTGCGTTGTAGAGAAATGCGTTGCAGAAGATATGCCTCCCGTGCACCCGAGCACTCAGTGAAACGCTCAGTGAGACGAGTCCACATGGCCTGAGCAGAGGGAAGCGAGCCAATCTCGACAGTGAGACCAGAGCCAACACAGCGAGTGAGATAATCCATAACACGAAATTCCTGCAATTGCCACTCTGAACTCTCCTTGACATAGAGAGCACGAGCAGTCTGAAGATCGACATCACCACTGCCAGAGGCAATAGTACTGGATGAAGCAACAGTGCTGATGGACGGTGGAACTGGTCCCGTACTGGTGAGATGATCAAGCAAACCAGCGCCACGCAAGGCATTGGTGACAATGGTGGACCACCCTGCCCAGTCACTTTGATCATTGAGGGGCAAAGGTGGTTTGGGAATCTTCTCTGAAGGAGCCATAACAGCAATCTTGAGACGTTAAGATGTCGAGATGCTGTTACTAATGTCGTTCGTTTGAGGCCGAGAGACGGCTTGAAACGACGATGCCGTTAATTTGAGACCGAGAGACGGTCTTGAAACGACAATGCCGTTAAAATAGAACCCGAAGGTTAGAATGAAACCCGAAGGTTTAAAATAGAACCCGAAGGTTAGAATGAAACCCGAAGGTTTAAAATAGAACCCGAAGGTTAAACGAGAACGCGAAACGCGTTAAGAGGCCGCAAAACGACAAGGCCAAAATATCTGGCAGATGAACGCCAAATAATTAAAAATAAAAATAAAAAAAATAAAACATTAAACGGCTGCAAAGCAATAAGGCCAAGATTTGGCAAAAGAACGCAAAAGCGTTAAAAATTTTATTGAAAGGGAAATAGCCCTAGCTCTGATACCATGTTAAAGTAAGAGAGAGAGAGAGAATCTTGGGTAAATTTCCCTTGAATTGAATATTGAGTGTGCACATATATTTATACAAGTAGAGGAGTGTGAGGTTTGTTCTCCCAAGCAATGTGGGACTAAAACCCACTACAATACACTATTATCAACAAATATAAACTATAAATGTAAACATGTGTTGGGATTTTTAGATCTCGTAAAAACCTCGAAAATCACCAAACACATCAAATAGAATCACATGAGATTTAACGTGAAAAACCCTAGACAGGGAAAAAACCACGAGATCAAAATTAATACACTGTCACCTCCAAATTATAATCTTTTGCACGGACAAAGACTGTCAAATTACTCTTTCTCTTACAGTACCTTTGAACCCGATTACACCCTCTAAAACCTTAATTATAAGAATATTGTCTCTCTCCTTCTCTCTACCCTCCTTGGTTTTTCCTTCAACAATAAAAGAATATATATAAGAAAATCAAAATCCTATCTCTAGCTTAACTTCCTAATTAGAATAGGATTCAAACTCCTAATCATGATGAGACACAATCTCCTGGTCATGATAGATATCTAATCTTATTTAATTCTTATAAAGTTATACAAAGAATCAAAGACACAATCCTAACCTGTCCGCCAAGTTAACTTGGCCTATAATAAACTATTGGGATTGGACTAGCCTTCAAACTCATATCCGACTTGGAGTTTGAGTCGGTATCCAACAATATGCACATCACCTCTTCTCCCCTCCAACCAAATGTGAAGGTTTAAGAAAAGTATACTCCTCCACCTCGTTACATCTCTCCTCATTACTTTCCCTCCTAAAAACCCCTGCAATATATATAAGGGCTGTTTCTTTGCATGCCACTGAAAAACGAAAAAGAGAAATTCACTTGTTTTTACCACTTTAGTAGATGCTTGTTTATATGCAGGCGGTTGTGAAAATGAAAAGCAAGAAAATTGTTACGTTAATGCATCTCCTTATAAAAATGGTGAATTCATGTGAAATTAAGTGAAAAATTAAACCAGTTTTTAATTAAATGAGTTTAACTCTGTTTATTAATAAAATTTTATCTACTATATCATCTTCACATTGTAATTTTAATTATTATTAGGTTTTTTAAAAAATATTGCATTTCACTTGCATGTTAGCGTGGATGTGAAGTTCATTTGCAAAAAACGGCAACCTACTCATTTTCAATTCACTTCGAAATTGCTAGACATCTTCAAAGTTGTTTAAAATTTGCATATGGTTTCCCTTTATTATGAAATTATAAAGTTTTTCACTTGAACGATCTAATATGACACATGCTAATTGATTATGAGCATTATATAAGAATATTAAGAATATTTGAGTGCTAATTTCATATTTGCACGATAGAGGATGCAAGAGTGCTCATTTTAAACGACTTAGGGTATACATATATTGTGAAAAACAAGTGTGGGTATATATAGTCAAAAGTGAGTGAAACTATAAGGTATCTAGGTGCTATTTAACCTTCTTCTTTTTTTATTTAAAACAAAGGCAACATAAGTTTAAAGGCAATCCATTAGTGAAGCTCAAAGTGCCTTTGTAAAAGGTAGGAAAATTTCAAGCAATATACTGCTGGCTCATGAACTGACAAAGAACTATGGCAGAAAGCATTTATCTTCAAGAGCCATGATTAACATTGATATTAAGAAAGCTTTTGACTCAATCAGTTGGGATTTCCTAAAAAAATATGCTTCAAGGCCTAGGGTTTCCTAAAGTTTTTTCTGACTGGATTATGTCATGCATCTCATCTCCCAAATATTCTCTCTCTCTCAATGGTTCTTTTCACCGTTACTTTAAAGGAGCTAGAGGTTTGAGGCAAGGTGACCCTCTCTCCCCCTATCTTTTTGTCATAGGAATGAAGTATCTTACCAGGAGCCTGAATCTGGTAAAACATGACAGAATGTTCAAGTTTCATCCAAAATGTGCCAAACTAAAAATTACACATCTCATTTTTGCTAATGACCTCCTCTTATTCAGTAGAGGGGATTTTTATTCAGTTCAAAAGCTTCACCAGTGTGTCACAAACTTTGGAAAAATATCAGGTCTTGAAGCTAATGCATCAAAGTGTGCTGTGTGTTCTATGGGGGTGTTGAGGAATCTGTTAAAAATGCTATACATAGAGACATGGGCTATTCTGAAGGAAGCTTGCCTGTAAGATACCTTGGTGTTCCTTTGATATGTAAAAGCTTTATCTTTCATTGGCCGTGCTTCTCTCTTCAAGAAAATAACCACCCAGTTCGAGACATGAAGGAAACATAAAAATCTGTCATATGCAGGGAGCCTTCACATCATTAAAAGTGTCATTCTGGGTATTCAAGTCTTTTGGACATCTAACTACATTTTACCAATCAAAGTGCTCAAGAGAGTTGATGATATGTGCAGAGATTTTTTATGGGGAAAAACCGAGAAGAATTTTAAAACTTCACTGGTTGCTTGGGATAAAGTCTGCAAGGAGATGAAGCATGGTGGATTGGGTGTTTTCTCAGCAACAAGATGTAACATAGACACAACTTTAATAATGATATGGTACATTCACATTAACAAGGAGATGTTATGGATAAAATGGATCCACGACACATATCTTAAAAATAATACAATCTGGAATGTCAATATCAAGACATGGGATTCTTGGATGTGGAAACAAATCCTTAAGACTAGGGATAAAGCTATTATCAGCTGTGGAGGTATTGAAAACTTAATCTAACATGTCAGCTCATGTTACAAGGGATCAAAGGTCAAAATCTCCGAACTCTATACTGCTATTTCTCCTCCAGCAAGCAAAGTACAATGGTATAATACAGTATGGAGGAGTTTGAATTACCCAAAGCATAGCTTCATCTTATGGCTAGCTGTGCTTGACAGACTGCTCACAAGGGACTGTTTGGTGAGGAGAGGTATCATTCAAGCTGGACATTGTTGTTTATGCAACGAGTCTGCTATAGAAAACAGAAATCATTTGTAATTTTGAATGCAATTTTTCAAAATGTTGTCTGGAATAAAATCATGGACTGATCGTGTTTTAAACGGAGGGCTAGCAACTGGAACTTGGTGATGAACTGGTTCAGTTACATGCTAAGAGGGAAAGGATTCAAGCAAAAAGTGAAGAGATTGGCT
Organism: Asparagus officinalis; assembly: GCF_001876935.1. Taxonomy (NCBI): domain Eukaryota; kingdom Viridiplantae; phylum Streptophyta; class Magnoliopsida; order Asparagales; family Asparagaceae; genus Asparagus; species Asparagus officinalis. The sequence goes on along the minus strand of NC_033801.1, from coordinate 124,972,267 downwards.
TTATCTGCTACAATATATTGCTTATGGAGGGAGAGAAACAATAGAATTTTCAACCATGAAATCAAAAGTGCTAACAAGATAACAAAGGAGATTAAAGTAGATATATTGACAATCACACTCAACAGCTCCATTTCAGCGGAACATAAAGCATGGCTTTTAGCTTTATAAATACCAATACTTGTAAATAGCTGAGCTGCTCCTTTTGTGAGTAGTTGTTTACTTGTGATTTTTCTTTCAGCTTTATTAGTGCTTAATTATTGAGGTGTACATAACTTCAAATTTGGGAAATGAAATAAAATTCTTCATTGACCAAATAAAAGTTTAAAGGCAAGCGGTAGCTAGAGTGAATAAGTAAGAGAAAGAACTACTATGGATTAGGATTTTTCTTAGCAAAGGAATGGAATTTTGCTACAACCACTAAGCTTCTATGGATAGTGCATCTCAAGAAAGATCTACTATGGATCAAATGGATACATGAAAACTACTTACAAAATCAAAGTATTTGAACTGCTCAATCAAAACAGAATGATTCATGGATGTGAAAAAGACTTCTTAAGGTGAGGGATACATTGGTTAATAAGTTTGGAAGTGTAGAAAGAGTGAAGAATACAATTAATGAATGCTGTTCTAATGGAAAAGTCATTCTTTCTGCCATGTACAACTCCTTGATTCAGCCAGCTCCATTGGTGAATTGGCATGATACAGTTTGGGATGAACTCCTGTACCCCAAGCACTCTTTCACGTTATGGCTGGCATGTCACTCAAGGCTGCTAACTAAAGATAGACTTTGCTGAATGAGGATGTTAAGCACAAATAAGAGCAATTGTGTGCTATGTCAATGGTATCAAAGGGAAACAATAAATCACATTTTCTTTGAGTGTCAGTTCTCGGCTGAAGTTTGGAATGGCATAATGGAATGATTGAGATTTAAATGGAAATCTTGTAATTGGAATCAACTCCTTAACTGGTACTCCTGCAACCTAAGAGGAAAGGGTCCTATGAAGAAACTAAAGAGAATGTTGTTATCGATGACAGTTTACACAGTCTGGCAGGAAAGAAATTTTCGGATCTTCCAAGGCAAGAAGAGGGTGGCTAAGCAAATTATTCATATTATCAAGTTTTTAGTCTGCACAATAGTTTTGAATGAGAGCTCATATGTTCATATTATTGAGGTGTACATAACTTCAAATTTGGGAAATGAAATAAAATTCTTCATTGACCAAATAAAAGTTTAAAGGCAAGCGGTAGCTAGAGTGAATAAGTAAGAGAAAGAACTACTATGGATTAGGATTTTTCTTAGCAAAGGAATGGAATTTTGCTACAACCACTAAGCTTCTATGGATAGTGCATCTCAAGAAAGATCTACTATGGATCAAATGGATACATGAAAAGTATTTACAAAATCAAAGTATTTGAACTGCTCAATCAAAACAGAATGATTCATGGATGTGGAAAAGACTTCTTAAGGTGAGGGATACATTGGTTAATAAGTTTGGAAGTGTAGAAAGAGTGAAGAATACAATTAATGAATGCTGTTCTAATGGAAAAGTCATTCTTTCTGCCATGTACAACTCCTTGATTCAGCCAGCTCCATTGGTGAATTGGCATGATACAGTTTGGGATGAACTCCTGTATCCCAAGCACTCTTTCACGTTATGGCTGGCATGTCACTCAAGGCTGCTAACTAAAGATAGACTTTGCTGAATGAGGATGTTAAGCACAAATAAGAGCAATTGTGTGCTATGTCAATGGTATCAAAGGGAAACAATAAATCACATTTTCTTTGAGTGTCAGTTCTCGGCTGAAGTTTGGAATGGCATAATGGAATGATTGAGATTTAAATGGAAATCTTGTAATTGGAATCAACTCCTTAACTGGTACTCCTGCAACCTAAGAGGAAAGGGTCCTATGAAGAAACTAAAGAGAATGTTGTTATCGATGACAGTTTACACAGTCTGGCAGGAAAGAAATTTTCGGATCTTCCAAGGCAAGAAGAGGGTGGCTAAGCAAATTATTCATATTATCAAGTTTTTAGTCTGCACAATAGTTTTGAATGAGAGCTCATATGTTCATATTATTGAGGTGTACATAACTTCAAATTTGGGAAATGAAATAAAATTCTTCATTGACCAAATAAAAGTTTAAAGGCAAGCGGTAGCTAGAGTGAATAAGTAAGAGAAAGAAAAGAGGATGAGTGGGAGAGGAGAGAGGAAGACGAAAGTGAAATGGAGGGGATAAAAAGAGAGAAGGGAGAGATATGAAGGAGGAGAGAGGAGGGTCGATAAAAAAAAATGAGTAACAATGGATGAGGAGGCGGCGCGAAATGAGGCATATATAGGAGGACGGTAGAGATAGGATGGATGAGGAGGAGGAAGGGAGAAGCATGAAAGTATTTTGGACATTTATGCTATCA
>NC_033801.1:124926023-124969841 GCF_001876935.1 Asparagus officinalis | reverse complement strand
TGGAAAGAGAAATTTAAATTTAACATTGTTTGGGAGTTTTATTGAAAGAATAGAAAGAGAGAAAGTTGAGGAAATTTTATACTAAAATCTTATACCACAAGTTAGGGGTAAACAAGAGGAATGGAGGTAAATGAAAAACATATCATTCGTCCCCTTCGCTTAATTAGTGAGCTCCCAAACAGAGCACTAGGGTAAATGTTACCGGGGGGTAAATGTTGAATAAATATTGCTACGTGACGATTGATTGAAATCTGAACTTCACTCTATAAGATGCTCTCTGTATGGAAAAGTTTGAAAGATATTTTTATCGATTTATATAAAAAATTTGTTTATTTCATTCACTTTCATAGTCTACAGCATTATTATTCTTCTACGTACAGTAGCACGTGTTCCCTAAGACACAGTAGCATGGTAGGCGTCACTTCCATCCCTACCCACCAGCGGCAAGGACCCACCCCTGCTCTGATACTGATCATCAAAAGGAAAAGATTTGTCACAGAGACTCAAGGGGGACAACGCAGGTACTCCACCAACCCCCCACTGAGCTCTCTGCATCCCCCCCCTCCACTGAAATACGATGAGCTGATCTCCTTCAGACAAATTATCTTGCTCCCTTTATTTTGTCTCTGCACCGGTCTCTGCACCGGACCTGTGCTTTTAGATTCCCCTCAGAGCCCCCCGCTAGCTGTTTTCTCGCTCTCAGGTGATCAATTATTAACCCCTTTTCTTTCCTTTTTCCTGCAGCGCCTTGTTGGATTGTTATGCTTGCCTCTGGGTCGCTGTCAATCCCATGAAAGGACCTTACCCAGATTAAATGAGGCAATTAAAAAGGGAATACCCAAGGTTTTCTTCTACTCTGTGATTTGTGTTATATATATATATGTATATGTATATGTATATGTATATGTATATGTATATGTATTATAAAATGGGAGGAGGGTGTCTTGTGTTTTCAATGCCCTTCTATTTTTTCATTGCTTTAAGTCTTTTCTTTCGTTCTTCTTTTTAAAATTTAAGCTTCGTGGCTTGCAGAGAGAGAGAGAGAGAGAGAGTTCTTGAGGGCTGATTATATATGGTTTTTTTAGAAGCATGGATATGGATCTGAAATCTTTCTTTCATGACCATGATCATAATTTTTTGTTTATGTTGATCTAACTAATATTTCATGATCATGGTCATATTTTTCGTTTATTTTGATCTAATATTTTCTCTCCTTAACGCTTTAGGTTCTCTCTCATGTGCTTTTTTTTTTGGGTTTGGAAGAAGAATTAGGGTTTGCACGGTCAGAATCAGCATCACCTTATAAGAGCAGAGTTCATGAGGTCAGATTTTTTTTTGGTGATTTCTATTGACCTTTTGAGGACTCTCTTTCTCCATAAAACAGGTTCGTTTGCTTTGTAATTAAATTATAGACAGATAGATTATTATAGATTATGAATCTCTTTAGTTTGATGCAGGTGGTTGTCATTTGTTTGTTAAAATTTTATGCGGCTAGCCTCCACTAACTCATGATCTAATACATTCGAAATATGTTCATTCGGTTGAATTTTTACTCTTATTGTGATGTGTTCTAAGAAAATTGATACAAGTTAATATGATTATTAATTTTGTTTTTTTTTCATTTTGGGTCCTTTGATTTTTTATATTTAGGTTTCCCATTCAAGACCGTGAACCCTTAGAGCATCTCCAAGGGATCCCTTGAATGTCCCTTAATCTAGGGGGAACTTTAAGGGAGGGGTTAGTTCTTCTCCAATGGTTCCCCCTTAAAAGTCCCCTACCCCTTAATTAATTATATTTAGTTTTTTAATTTTATAGATTAGGATTTAATTAAATATATGGTTTATTTATAAATGAATAAATAGTTAAATATTAATAACTAAAAATGATTAATTAATTAATTTAAATTAAGAAATTACCTTATATAATCATTAAATTAATTATTCATATTAAAATTTAACAAATAATTAATTTAGAACAAAATATTAATCAAATTGAATTAACTATACATTAACTTAATTATATTATTTTAAATTAACTATACATTAACTAAATTTAATTAACTATAAATTAATTCTAAAAACATATATATTAATATAAAATTACAAGGGGAAGGTTAAGGGACTTTAACCTTCCCCTTAATTTGGTGAGGAAGTTAAGGGACATGGGGTGAAGGGGTTTTTTTTCCGGTCCCTTGGACCACATCTCCCTTAAATCCCCCTTAATTTAGCTAAGGGGCCGGATTTTTCCGGCCCCTTGGAGATGCTCTTATCTTTTTGAGCATTTCCAAGTCTTTCACAGTATGAATTACCCACTTTAATGCTGACAACATATGGGTACTTGTAGCAATTTTAACCTGAAGATCTACGCTACAATGGAATTTAGTTGTTTTTTCCTTCAAAACCAACAATGATAGAAGTATATATTTCCCCTAATTTTGGGTAAGATTAATGTATCCCTTTTGTATAGTAAGCCAGTGAAGTGCAGTCCCTTAAATTAGCATACATATGTGCTAGGATTTATATAAAACTGTAATTCTTAGATTCTCATCACAACTTCGAGTTTTGGTCTAATTATTAGAGAGATTTAATCTAAAATGATATTAGAGCAACCTAGGTTCAAATCCCACCTGCCACGAATATAAAGTGGATTTTCTAAAAATGACACCGCTACCTAAGTTTATGTTTGAGCCTTTTAAATGCTCGCTCATCCTGTTGGGCCATTTTAAAATTATATAAAATTATAATCCTCGATTCTCATTAGAGCTTCAGAGTTTTGGTGTAATGCTTAACCCCCTATGTGCATTTTTTCTTGTGCCCCTCTTCATCGTGCGAACTTTGTTCTCGAGCGAACTAGAGTAGCCTAGCTCTCTCGTGGCCGCTGCCAACTGCATGAAAAACTTCCTTCTTGCCGGTGTTGGATTGGCTGCGGCGCCACCTGCATCGACCGTATGCTGTCGTCTCCCGTCAGTCGCCAATAATCCTCATGTTGGCAATTGCCGGTCTTCTTTTTTCCCCTTCGTAATCTTGCGTGATGTCTATGTTGCGAATTACTCGTGGACCCATCACTATCACTCTGACACCATCTTAAAATTAAGTCTTGCTTACACCGAAACTTCAAAGATATGGTGAGAATCAATGATTATAGTTTTATATTAATTCTAACACTATGGATTCAATTGGATCCTTAGTCCTATGTGAATCAAATTTCACATGTTTATACTTAAAACAAAAAAGGCATAATAGTATCTCCATGTGTAAACATGGATATTGATATGGATATGTAGTCGCGACTCTTTTAGAGTATAGTTTTCAAATACATCGCGTGAAATTTTTTTTTATACCCTGGAAGTCTATTAACTTGAATATTAATATGGATAGCTGTCGACTCTTTAGAGTTTCTAGTATTCAAAAACATTAATTACACAGAAAAATTTATACCTATTAAAGTCTGTTAATTTAGTATTGCTTTTGTAAAATAAAAAATATTTGATTGGTCCATGTGTGCAAGTTTAACTTTAATTTTCCTATTAAAGTTTAGTGATGAGCAGTAATAGCTAGTTGTTATTTTGATCTGACCAAAGTTTTCCAATATGGTTATCTACATAACGAGTTTAATATCCGCACAATATCCATATCCCTATCGTGTATACATAGGAGAGTGAAAACAAATATGTTTTGATTACATTTCTGGTAAAAATAGATATTTGGAATGTTCAAAAATGCACTACATACAGGTACACATGCATGTCAATAATAAGCTGTATCTAAGTAGAAATTGGGTGTGATGCACATCAGTTCCGCTTATAAACTAAGTGAATACATGTAGTGCTGCTACTATAATTAAATAAAACTAATTCTTACTCCCTTTGAATTTGGTATTACAAGCATAAAATTTGATGGATGTTTACAGAATTTTTCTGTGATTTGAAATATTATTTCTTTATTACTGTTTGAATTATTCTGGTATATTCTCATATTATTCAAGTTTGGAAAAGTGATGCACATCAGTTCCGCTTATAAACTAAGTGAATACATGTAGTGCTGCTACTATAATTAAATAAAACTAGTTCTTACTCCCTTTGAATTTGGTATTACAAGCATAAAATTTGATGAATGTTTACAGAATTTTCTGTGATTTGAAATATTATTTCTTTATTACTGTTTGAATTATTCTGGTATATTATCTTATTATTCAAGTTTGGAAAATGTGTGTGTGTGTGTGTATATATATATATATACAACTGTTAAATATTGAGAATTTAACAGTATTGAGGATGGTATTTTTTTAATATGGGTTCGGATAGTTGAAAACAGTACAACTTGAGCTTCCTGCCAAGCTAGCATCATCCCATTTATTGATTTTTTTGCTATAATTAGTTACAAAGCTAAGTTTTTTTGTTTTCTCTAATTAAATATGCATCTGATTTTGTTAATATGGTTGTTTTCTTTGTGTTTATTCTTCACCTTTGAAGTGTGCTTGCTCGAGCTTATTAATGGTGCATCGGATGTTGAAAATTGAGTTTGAGAGAGCTTCCTTCAGCCCACTCATGGGTAGTTGTGGATTTAGAATTAGCTGCCGACTCATTCATTCAAACGCTTAGTATAAATGTTAGGAAAATGTGACTTGGTGAATGACTGAATGATGCGGGAGCCAATTCAATCCTTTCTTCTCCATGCTTGGACTGAAGGGAGCTCCCTTCTCTTCCGAAATTAAATCCACCCATTTATTTTTCTTTGACGTGGATATTTTGTTCATACATATCTAGTGCATTTATTTATTATCATGCATTTTAATCTTTTTAAATATGTGATGATACTCTCATTATTGGTCAGATTATTATTTTTTTGAGATAATATATTGTTGGTTATAATATTTTTTGGTTAATTTCTGACGATCCTCGATGGATGATCACACATGTCAACCAAATCCCATGGATGTCCATTCCACTACTTTGAATTTGAAAGTACAAACCCTAATCTCAAAGTGAAACATGCCAACTCAAAACATTCATGTTATCATCAGGCTTATGTCACTATACACTGTTAAAGCCATTAAATTTAGTTGTCATCGGAAAGGTATGAAATTTAGAAATAGCTTTTTTTTGGTAAATGAAAATTTTATTCATCACAAATATGTAATAAGTTTGTACATCAAGAATCTCATCACATATGTGAGATAACAAAAATGTAGCTAGAGCTTAAAAAAAGAGCTCAGCAAAGCTCCACAATAAAATGACCTCAACAAAAAAGAATCCTCTTCAGTGAAAACAACTGAAAAACATGCACAACTTTTTCCAGATTGTAAAACCTGCGCAACCAGGCTCCACAAGCTTGAGAATATGTACATGTTTTCACAGATAATAGCAGCTGAGACCTTGAGCAGCAAATCACAACTTGTGCTCCTTTTTATCCTCCTCAAATGAATGCCCTCCACAGCAAGCAAATCCTCTACAAAGATAGAATCCTTTCCACCGCAGTTCATAGTGTCAACACCAGATCCTTATGCTCATTCGGAAGGTTGCTATTAAGGATGATGGACAGGATGTCCACTTTGATTTCCCTAATCAATCGATCAACACTCTTGCAAGCTTTGTGTGAAAATTCTTGTATTTCTTTCCCTCCAAATACTGTAAACAGTTGCCACCAAAAGCCAATCTCTTGATTTTATTTTTAAAGCCACTTACTCTCAACCTGATATTATACCAGTTCAAGAGCAAATTCCAGTCACAGGACCTCCAATTGAACTTTAGCCAATCCATAATACCATTCCAAATTTCACTTGAGAAGCAACAGGTAAAAAACATGTGATTTCTAGATTCAATGGCATCTACAGAGCACAGAAGGCAACAATTGTGATTGATGACCCCCCTACTTAGAAGTTTATTTTGTGTGAGTAATCTGTCAAGGGTGGCTAGCCACAACACAAAACTATGCTTAGGAAAATTTAATCTTTCCCGAACAGTATCCCGCCACATTACTTTATCTGTAATAGAAAGTAAAGCATGATATAGTGCTGAAATTTTCAACTTTGAATTACTTATACAAGAGCTGATAAGATGCAGAAGGTTTGTAGCTCCACCACAGAGATTCAACACTTTGTCTCTAGTTTTTAGGATTTGTTTTCATGTCCATGAGTCCCCAACTTTAGCTTTAACTTGCCAAGAGAATTTGTAGCAGCATGCAGTCGTTTCAATTTTTTTTCTTTCTTGATGTATTCTCTTTGAAAATGCAGCCAGGCTCTTTCTTGTGGCGAGTAAGTGTCCTCGGAATTTCTGCTTGTTTTGCGGCAAAAATATGCACTAAAATTTTACTATTTTTTTAAGTAAGGATTTTTCTTGCGAGGCAGATATAACCCTCCTTGTAGGTTTAAAAGCGGAAAACTTTTCAAATTCTAATCAATGTCTTAAATGTCCGTCGAAATGTTGGACACGTCGATCTATATGGCGGATTTAGGGATCGACCGATACGATACGAAGCTTTTTAATGCGTATTGCATTTTGAAGGTTCATGTCGGATATATCGAGAATGTTTTGGATATATCCGAGGCGTATCGAATATATCGGGGTATATGTTAGCTATGTCGGTCTATGTTTTAGTTTGTAAAATTGGTTGATTTCTTGATTCTTTTGGTTGTGTTAATTTATCTAATCAAATTTGAATTTAAATTCGTGATTGTCTTAATATTGTTTTCAAACAACGCCACAGTCTAGTCGAATCTGATGAAGTCGTCATCTCCCTATCAATCGTCGTGCTTTCGAGCAAATAATATAAATTGCTTCTTCTGACGTCCTTCATCACAATCATGGACCCCAATGTGATCTTCAAACGTGCATCCACCAAGGTAACTTTATAGCCAAATGCCACCAAAGTTCCTAGTGAAATGATGTTCTTCGACAACTGCGGAACGAACCTCACTTCTTTTAACTCCTGAATCACTCCGTCATACATCCGAATACGAATGTTACCAATACCACCAATAGAGCATGCGTGTCCATTACCCATGAGCACAACATCATCTCTTTCCAACTTCTGAAAGCTGGAGAATCAATCCATCCTAAGACAAACATGGTATGAAGCACCCGACTCCAACATCCACTCTGTAGAGTTGGCAACACAAACTGACGGTAGTGCAGACAACGAATAGCCCGAAGAATCCGAATCTGAATTGTTATCACTAGTCTTGATAATATTCACCTCTGAAGCTTGTACAGGTTTTCCCTTATTCTTCTCGGCCCGATCTAACTTTGGGCATTCGGCTTTTCAATGTCCATCCTCTTTATAAAAGGCACACTGATTCCTACGAATCCCACGATGTGCATCTCTAGACTGTAACCTCCTGCTTCGATTTGAACCACATCCATGAACTACTAATGCATCTCCCGATGCCTTCTCGAAGGACTCATCCCTCCTTGTAACTAACAGTAGTTATACCATTAATCATAGTTAGGACAAAAGTACCATAATCATTCTCGGGCAACGAACACAAAAGTAGCATCGCCTTGTCTTCATCCTCAACCATGATATCCACATTGGCCATGTCTGAAAGTAGCTTCGTGAAGTTGTTAACATGCTCCCGAATGGAAACTCTCCTCTTCATCTTGAATTGATAAAACATCTTCTTCAAGTGAAGCCGATTCTCAATGCTCTTCGTCAGATACTTCTCATTGAGTGTTTCCCACATTTTCTTCGCCGACGTCTTGTTCATTACTGTTTGCGCCAAAAGTTGGTTTTGTCATGGAATTCATTATATCTTCGGTCGATTACAACAAATTCAAAAGATATAGCCTTTTTATAAGACTTCTTTTACACAACAAAAGGAAAATTACAACTTTTTAGAAACAAACGCAGGATCGTTGTTTGGATTGCTGCTTGCGTGGGATCTTTACCTGTGCCGGGGGTGCGTTAGCCCGTGGACCACCGAATCACAGATTTTGATTGAATCGTGAAGGTTTTAGGAATTCTTCCTTCGTTTATCGAAGTAAGAATTTGAAGCGAATATCTTATCGATGTTCGCTCTTCTAAAGATCAAGTCAGAGCTTAGATCTCTAGGAATCGCCAGAAGCTTCTTGAGGATGCTTCTTGAGGATGTTTGTGAAGAAGGAAGACTCTCTCTCTTGCTCTAATTCACCAAAACTCTAGGCCCTCTGCTCTAATCTGCCCTCCTCCCTTTATTTCGTTTCTAGGGAGGTATTTATAGGGGTAGCAATGCATAACAGTTGAAATGGAAGCGAAATAACCGATCAGCCGAACCATCTTTGGCCGCTGCAGTCTACACTGCCGTGGCTATTGGCGCGGCAGTATAGCGCCATAGCCGCGACACCATAGGTTGCCGCGCCATAGCCGCGGCACCATGGGCTGTCGCGCCATGGCCGCGGCGCCATGAACTGCCGCGCTGGAGCCGCGACACCAAACGCTGTTTGTTGGTGTGTACATGTTCTTCCATGTTGTTTCGCTTCCTTTAAATCATTCCCTTCTGATTAAGAGAGCAGCGTTTATCGTCTTCTCTTTGCTTTGAGTGGTATTTGGATGTCTGTAAGCATTTTTCGACGTCTACAATTACGTCATAAATGAGATCCGACGTCAAGCATGACCGAATTACTCCACAAGCCCTACTATTCATTTTCTTCCAAAACTTAGCTTCCATATCGACAGGTTTCTCTTGTAACTCAAGAGTCTCCTCCAAATTCTGAGCGTCCAAGGCGTCCATCACCTGACACCACCACAATCCGAAGTTAATCTTACCATCGAACTTCGGAACATCAATCTTCATGTTATTGATGCTCAAACTATGTATCGTCTTCGTAAGAGACAATCCTGATGTGCTTGTTTCACCCATGTTGTCGATCTAATCTTCAAATAGGAATCATTCAGCAAATCCTTCAAACAAGCTCCCAAGTCCAACCCGAAGCTCTGATACCACTTGTTGTGCGCAGCGGAAATTTTGGCAGCACATCCGGTACGCAAGGTGCACAACAAGTGATTAGATCACAATGAAATTCTCGTTTCTCAAAAGAATCAAGAATAAAAAACCAGATATCTCATCAAAGTGAGATATCAGTTCTTCCTCTCGTCAGCTCTAGGACTGCGCGTCGAGGGAACCTACAAGCTATTACAAATCACGGCTAGAACACAAATTTTACATAGTTCGGCAAACTACCTACGTCTACGGGGCAAGGAGGGGGAGATCTACTATTAGAGGGAGAGATACAACTAGGGTTTACAATCACTCAATCTAAACCTTCACACAAACTCTCAAATCCCTCACACAATTATCTCTCTCAAAAGGGGATGCACAAAACCTTGATTACAAAAGAGAAGAGAACGAATTTGATTCTCTCCTTTGTTTAAAACTGGGTTCTTCTCGGTAGCGATGGAATGCTTCCTTCGATTGCTCGCGTCGAATTTGCTCTCCGTTGACGATCCGACCGTCTTTTATCTCGTGGGAACGATGAACTTCTGTGAAAAGTTTGATGAATAACTCTTGTACGAGTTTAAGAACTTTGAGCGAGTTAGAGCTCTGTGAATAGAGTTGTTAGAACCGAAAATTCGGTTAATGACCAAGCAGATTTTTTGTTGTTGAAGAATCCCTTCGGTTTTGATCTTCTGAATTTAATTCAAAAATCCTATCTCCAAGGATTTTTATTGCTGCTGTTGTTGAATCGCCGAACCTGAGTGGTTGAGATCCTGAAGAACTAATTTGCTGCTTCTTCGTCCCCAAAAAGCCAGCCCCTAACTCAGTTGAGTTTGTTGAGTTTTTATAGGTGGATAAAAGGTTGTAACTGCCCTCTAAATCCGCTTCTAAGTGGGCGTGATTTTCTCAGATCGTGGGGAAACAGTTCTGAAACCGTTCGACTCGTATTCGAACGAGTCAAACGTCCAATCTGGCGTTCAGAACCCAACGTCGCCTCTTAGAATTGAGACGCGAGGTTGGGTGTTGGCTGAACATCATTGAACGCGAGGGTCGCTCGCGTTTTGGTTTGTTGTAGTTTGGGAACGCGGGGGTCGGTGTTGGTTGAACCCCTACGAACGCGAGGGTCGCTCACGTTTAGCTTGTGCTTGGAAACGCGGAGGTCGCCTGCACTTCCAGAATTGTAACGCGGGGATGACATCCGCGTTTTAGAAGGAGCTAGTTGACTTGTAACTTCTTCTGTAAAGCGTTGCAAGGACCGTTGTTCAGTAATCCTAGTTTTAGCTGTTGTGGAGTGTGAAAGTCGTCAGATTGTAACTTTCACTGCAGAATGTGAAGACTGCTGAATAGAGTTTTCATTAGTTGCCGGAAGTGTCGTTGAATTGTAACTCTTTTCGATCTATGTGAAAAGTCCTCGATTTGCAGCTTTCGATTGTCGGCGCGAACGCTATTTGATTGTAGCTTTCGTTGTTGGAACTTGACGGGAATCAACATCCATAATGTTTTTAGATGAATATTTGCCCACAGCTCTCTACCAAGCAACTCACCAACTAAGTCTAACTTTTTATTTCTGAAATCATTACACTGCTCATTAGCATCTCTAATAGTTGCTAATATAATATTAATCATGTTGTTGTCGCAACCATCAAGATCAATCATCTCAGAAATGAGGCCGTGTTTGTAGCGATTGTAGAATTACGAATACAGTGATTAGAAAGTCGTCTGATTGTGACTTCCATTGTCGGAGCTTGATAGGGATCAGCTATCCATTGTGATTTTTAGACAGCCTACACCCTCAAACAAATTTTCAGATCCCTCACACAAAATCTCTCTCAAAAGGGGATGCACAAAAACCCTAAAAAGACAGCTACACAAAAACTCCTCTTAAAACAGCCAAAAAGCAATCTGCTTTTCCCCCTCTGTTTTTGCTTGCACGCTGCCCGAGACTGTCCTTTTATTTCTTTGGAAAACCCCTCTGTCGACCCTCACTTTGCACAGCCCGAAACCCTAGACAAATTCTGAATTTATAGGCTGGTGTGATCGGGTGAGCCTTTTTCCACACATGCACTTTCCTTTTGTCCGCTGGACTCAAACCTCCCACGCGGTTTCACATTCATGCGTAAACGAAGAAACTCACGCGGTTTTCTTGTTTTGATCTATTCACGTGGCTTGGGTTCACGTGATCCCATTGAAACGTGGTGGTGCTGCTACTATTTGTATCCACGTTCACAGGTGATGGACTAGATGGGATTCACATGAGATATTGTGATTGGAACCAACTAATTAACTGGTATTCTTACAATCTAAAAGGGAAGGGATTCAAGAAGAATTTGAAGAGAATGACTCTCTCGTTTGCAACATATTCAATCCGGCAGCAGAGAAATGTCAAAATCTTTCGAGGGGGAGCTCGGAATCTGATATGCTATTCCGTGCAATCAAAATTTTCATTTATGCTAAATTTTTGAACGAAAATATACCTGTTCCTATGAAGGAAGCACCAGAAAGAATGTAATATTTGTTTCTTGATTACTAGGTTAAATCTGGTATTTTGATATACAGTATAATTTCACAGTTGGGAAAATGAATAAAGTTTAGTTAGTTTACAAGAAAAAGCCCGTAGGTTAATAAAGTTTTCTTGCTTGCTTGATTGCTTCTCACTTTATTTTCTTAAATAACACTATAGGCACACTCTCCACCACACTCTCCACCACACCCCCTCTCCTGCTACAGTGTAGGGGGGCTCACATGAGATTTTTTAAAAAATCTCAGGTGGGTCCCACTGTACTGTAGCAGGAGAGGGGGTGTGGTGGAGAATGTGCCTATAGTGCCACTCTATTTTCTTTTCTTTTATTGAACATTTGTTGGAACTTAAAGTTCATATAAAAATACCACCTATGCTATGCAAACTTGATCCTTGCCTCATTGTTTATAGTATTCATGGGAACTCATAAACATCTTTTTGGCGCCTCCAAGTCTTTAGAAGGTAATTAATTGCTTCTAGTGAGGGCGTGGGGGAGAGCGCCAAGATACAAAGACAAAAGGTTCAGGAAAGATGCAAGTGAAAAGGTTCAGAAAAGATAAATTTTTTTTTTTTAACCTCCCATCAACAGTTGAAAGTACAAGTACACCGTGATGCCTGTGAGTGGGGATTTATATTCTTTTGAGGATTTGGTAAGTACACTCATTTTCTTTTTGGGAAGGGCTACGTAATAACGTGCTTAACCTAATAAAGTAGTATACACGATTAATATATGGTACATCGAAATTTGATGCGGGTACATGTATTTTGATTTCTTTATTTTGTGCTGAGGTGTAACCGTTGCCTGAGTCCTTTTTTTATTATTATGTAGTATATTCTGTTCCATGTGCTAAGTGATGCGAGCACATTTTTTTTTGCTTTTCTAACTTATGTATATCGTTTAAGCTTTGAATGGGCATTAGGGCGGTGGACTTGCCAAATATGGAAATGCTAACCCTAATGACAATGCTTTTTATAGAAATGGTCTTTGTTAGTGGAGCTTTGCACATATCCTGGAGTGATTATGCTTTTGAATAACGCTATTAATCTGCGAGTGGTCCGCGAGTTCCGCAGTAATATTTATAGTACTTGATCGTCATGGAGGCGTGGGGGGGGGGGGGGGGGGATGAAGCCTGTTAGACTTGTCCCACGCCGTTCACACTGCCAAAAAAAAACAACTGAGCAAGAGCTATTTGGCCTTCAAAAAAATTAGAAATACGGAAAACGAGCCACGTCCCATAAATTCTTATTCTCATCCGATATTGGTGCATTAAGATTGGACATGAGAATATCCATCTTAATATCCTTAATCAAACACTCCTTACTCTCCTTTGCTTTTGTTGGAAAATCTTAGCATTTCTTTCACCCCAAATCCTGTAGATTGCTGCAGCAAAAGCCATGCGTTTGATTCCTTGTTTGAATCCTTTACCCCTCAGTCCAGTGCAAAACTAGTTCAATAGGATTCTCCAGTCACATGATTTCCAAGTGAATTTTAACCAATTCATGATGCAATTCCACACTTCACTAAAAAACCCGCATTCAAAAAAAAGATGGTTTCGACTTGCTATCATCTGAACACAATCTGCAAACATTTGTATCTATGACTTCCCTCCTCATCAATCTATCTTGCGTAAGCAGTCGGTTTTGCACAGCAAGCAAACAAATGGAAGAGTGTTTTGGATAGCTCAATTTTCCCCATACAGTGTCGTGCCAAGACACTCTTTGAGTAACTGGGGAAAAGGAATGATACAGAGTTTATAACTGAGCTTTAGAATTACCCAAGCAAGAGTTCAGGAGCTGCAACAGGTTATCACACCCTCCACAAATAGACATAACCTTATCTCTCTTCTTCAATATTTGTTTCCACATCCAGGATTTTGACTTACGTTCCAAAGATTGGTGGGAAGTTGAGGAAGGGAGGAGAGAAAATAAATTTGCCTATGGTAGAGGGTGTTTAGAGGAAAAGCTTGAGGGAGGTAGGGCTGTGCAATCGGTCGGTCGATTCAATTTTTGGCCAAATTTGGCCAAACCGAACCGAACTGCCTATCATTCAAAACTGAAGCGAATCGATTCAAGTCGGTTCGGTTCAGGTCGGTTTGTTCGGCTTTCACTTAGGTACAAATGTTATGTCCGGATTCAATTTCACCTTTAATCTGTTGACGAAAAATAAAGTCCCTTACACTTCAATTTATTGAAATTCATAAACTATTAAATGCTATTAAATATTAGATGTAGAAATCAAAATCTTATTCCTACTAAATATTACATAATTTTTTAGAGAAAGCTTACATAAAGAATTAAAGTGATCTCAATCTGATAGACAAAATAAATAAAAAATATGTAATAACTTGGATGTTGGTTATAGATTCTATAAAATTATAAGTCTGATTCAAAGAGAAGTCTGATCCAATAATATATCAATCGAGGAGAAAGATTTGGAAAATGTTAGAATCAACATTATAGTTTAAGTTTCTTACCTCAAAAGTGGATTGGTCTAAAGTAGAAGCGAATATGTAATAGAGAGGGATAGAAAACTAGAGATAATGAAAAACCCTAGAAATGGAGAGGACACTATTGTTAGGGTATTTTAATGGTATCAGGTCGCATGAGAGAAAAATATATTAACCTGCAGAGAAGTAACTCTATATGAACTATCATGGGTCTCGTTTAAACGGATGTAAATAGTAATTAGAATGTGCAATACAATTCGGTCGGATCGGATTGAAAAAATTTCAACCGACCCAAACCGAACTCTAATAAAAATCGAACTGAACTGTTAAATTTCGGCCGGTTCGATCGGTTTGTTCGGTTTGAACCAAACTATGCTCACCACTAGGGGGAGGGGAGGGGTGGGAATGGACACTACAAAAGAACTAAAAGTAAGAGAGAATGAACTAAAAGTGTCTGAGGCTTAAAGGGATGTCCTTTTCCCTCTCATTACACCTTCTCTAACCTCATGTTCCCTCCTCAAACCCCCTACCAAATAGGGGATGGTTGTTTACATGCAAGTGAAAAACGAAAGTGAGAAACTCACTTGGTTTTAACACTTTGTGTTTGTTTAGATATATGCAAGTGGTTGTGAAAGTGAGATGTAAGAATGTTGTTACATAGAATTTAATGCAAATTTGACTTTTTCTTAAGAAAAATGGTGAAATCATATGAAAGTGGGAAAAGTGGACTATTTTTTAATTAAATGAGTTTAGCTCTGTTTATTAGTAAATTCTTTTTTGTTACATTATTTTTACATTGTAATTTTAATAACAATTTGGTTTTTCAAAAAATATTGTATTTCACTTGTATGTTGGTGTGTAAGTGAAATTTATTTGCAAAAAAAGGGAAAAAAGTGTACACATTTTTCTATTGAATTCGAAATTGTCTGGCATCTTCAAAGTTGTTTAAAATTGGTATATTACTACCCATTATTATATAAACATAAACAGTTTTTACTTGAATGCTCTAATATGACACTTGTTAATTTTTTTAGGTCAATGAAAGTCTTTTATTCATTATACAAATTGAGAAGTTATATGTACATCATATATGCTCAGAAAGACTGAGATAGCAAAATGACTAAAAGAAGCTTGTAAAGGCTAACAAAATGACTAACAAAAGCCTGTAAGTAAACAGAGGACAAGGAAATGAAGCCGCATGATTATTTTGCAAGCATCCGCTCCTTGTTCTCAGGTGGTAAATTGTTGTTGAGAATGATGGTTAGCATCTCCACCTTGATATCCCTTACAAGTTGCACCGGACTCCTATTTTTCTGCTTGAAAATTCTTTCATTCCCCTCTTTCCAGATGAAATACGTAGCAATAGACAAGGCCATTCTCTTCAATTTTCGTTTAAATCCTTTTCCCTTCAATCTATTACATTACCAGTTTATACGTGAATGCCAATCACAAGCTCTCCATTTGTATTGTAGCCAGTTCATAACACCATTCCAAACTTCATTTGAGAAGACACACCCAAAAAACAGATGATTGCGATCTTCCAAATTAGTTTCAGTACACAACATGTAGTAGTTAGTTTGAATAATCCCTCGCCTATGGAGTTTGTCTTGAATAAGAAGCTTGTCTTGAATGGCTAACAACAACACAAAAGCATGCTTTGGATAGCATAGAGTTTCCCACACTGTTTCATGCCACAAGACTTTTGTTGCATTGGGAGATAGAACATTATAAAAAATCTGAATTCTGGAATTTTGGATGCAAGAGCTGATTTCATTCTTCAAATTTTCAGCATCGCCACATTTTATGATTGCCTTATCCCTGGTTTTTAGTAATTATCTCCATAACCATGAATCATTAGTTTTCTCTTTCACACTCCAAACATCTCTTTGTTTCAAATAGGTGTCATGAACACATTTGATCCACATTGATTTTATTTTCATGAATGTGCCATAGAGTTTTTAGAATAGCAGTTGAGTTCCAAATAAGTGCAGAGAATACCCCTAAGCCTCCATGAATCTTGCTAAGACACACTTTGTCCCAAGATACTAGTGGTGGTCTAAAGACTTGCTCATTCTTCTCCCATAGGAAATTTCTACATAATTCATCAATTTTTTTTTAAAAAACTTTTGAAGAGAGAACATAGCTTGATGTCCAAAATATTTGGATGCCCAGGATGATACTCTTGATAATTTGTAAACGTTCAACATAGGGTAGCTTCCTGTGATTGATCCAACTCTGAAATTGTATTGAAATTTTGCTGAGAAGTGGAAGACAATCTGTGAATGATAGCCTATTACAAATGAGAGGCATTCCCAAATATCTAATATGCATTTTTCCTTCTGTAAATCCCAGAAAGTCATTAATGGATACCTTAACCGCGTCTTCAACTCCACCAAAAAATATAGAACTCTTACTTGGATTTGCTTCAAGTCCAGATGTAGCACTGAATTCAACTAAGCATTGGTGAATCAATTGAATTGAAGTCAGATCTCCTTTACAGAATAAAAGCAAGTCATCCGCAAAAATCAAGTGTGTGATTTTTAATTTTCTGCATTTTGGATGAAACTTAAAATTTCTGTCATGATGTAGTTTTCCTAGACTCCTTGAAAGGTAATCCTTACCCAAGATAAACAAGTAGGGAGAGAGGTTGTCACATTGTCTCAAACCCCTTTCACCTTTAAAATAACCATGAAGAGTGCCATTTAGAGAAATGGAAAATTTGCCATAATCCATTTAACCATCTCCTTTGGGAAACCCAGACCATTTAACATCTCTTCTAAGAAATTCCAGCTAATTGTATCAAAAGCTTTTTTGATATCAATATTCAATATAGCTCTTGGAGATATATGCTTCCTTCCATAATTTTTAACAATCTCATGGGCTAACAGAATATTGTTTTGAATTTGTCTGCCTTTAACAAACGACATTTTGCTTCATTAATGAGAAAGCCTAGGACTGCTTGATTTCTATTGGCCAGAATTTTTGAGATGAACTTATACATGCAGTTGTAGCAAGATATAAATCTGAAATCAGAAGGATATTTGGGACAATTTACCTTGGGGATGAGTGTAATAGATGTGGAATTAGTAGCACCCAACAATTTCCTAGTCTTGAAAAATTCTTCAATCGCAAGTGTAACTTCCTCACCAATGATAGTCCAGGCAGATTAATAGAAGGAATCACTAAACCCGTCAGGTCCAGGTGCTTTATTATCAGGCATGGAAAACACTGTCTGTTTAATCTCTTCTTTTGTAACAAGAGCAGCAAGGAACCTAGCTTGATCTTCATTCAAGCAATTTCCGCTCTTGATTATGTTAATGTCTGGTTTTGAAGTATCAAGTGCAGCGCCCATAAGACTTTTGAAGAAAGTTATAAGCTCATTAACAATACCTTCATTATCAGTGATTCTATCTCCTAAGCTGTTGTAAATGACCATAATTCTGTTATGATGCCTATTAGATTTAATGACATAATGGAAAACATTTGTGGATCTGTCCCCTTTAAACTCCAAAGAATCCTTGCTTTCTGCTAGAAAAAAGAAACTTCATAAGCCAAAAGTTTGTTATAAGAGGAGATGCCTTTTTTCTCCAGTTCAATGCATTCTGAGTTGAGGGGATCTCCTTGCGGCTTCTTTTGAGAATTATTCAAAGCTAATTTTGCTTTATTGACTTGACCACTGATGTTGTAAAAGTGTTTCTTGTTAAGATCTTTCAGAGCTTCTTTCACAAGTTTAAGCTTAGTATATACTGAGAACATTATGAAACCTCTGACATGAGCTTGCCATACTAATGCAACTGTGGGAAGGAAGCTAGGATGGTTAGTCCATATTTTGAAAATTTTAAAAGGTTTCTTACCGTGATTTTCTTCTTCATAAATTGAAACAAGGCCAGGAGAGTGATCTGAAAAGCTGGGCAATAAGTATTTAACATGGCTGAAGTTGTAAATATGGATCCAAGAATCATTGACCAAAGTTCTATCAAGCCTGCTCCAGGCCCTCATGACTGCATCTTGTTTGTTATTCAAAGTATAGAAACATCCCAAAGTTTTTAGGTGAGAAATGTGACAATCTTCTGTAAATTTTTTGAAGTCAAAAAGATCTGAATCAGTTAAACTTGCACCACCCAGTTTTTCCTCATTTTCCAGCAAAGCATTGAAGTCCCCACTCATGAGCCAAGGGGAGTTGCCAATAGTTGGTAAAATCTGAAACAAGTCAGACCATAATTCCTTTATTGCCTCCATATGAAGAGATATCACAATTAAACCTTCCATCAATAGATTTTGTTAGACCCTAGAGGGGGGGGGGGGGGGGGGGGTGGGGGTTTTTATTAGGGTCTTATGCTAATCTAATCCGATTAAATGCCAATTAAAATTAATTAATAAGTTATCCTAGCAAGTATGAAATACAACAAGAATATAAGCTAGGATAAG
Organism: Asparagus officinalis; assembly: GCF_001876935.1. Taxonomy (NCBI): domain Eukaryota; kingdom Viridiplantae; phylum Streptophyta; class Magnoliopsida; order Asparagales; family Asparagaceae; genus Asparagus; species Asparagus officinalis. The sequence continues at coordinate 124,951,538 of NC_033801.1, read as the reverse complement.
CAATATGAATAACAAGATATATCCTAAGAAATAGATATAGGCAATGTATGTGCAAGGATATATAAACTAACACAAGATGATATATCCTACCAAAGAGATATACAATATGATATATTCAAGGATATGAAACAATCACAAGGGGTAAACAATATGAACTAGATAGTGGATCATAAAAATGATGAGCAATGCACAATTGGCGATATAAGATAAATGCAAAAACAATTACGCCAAAGACAAACTCAAACAAGCAATATGATCACGGAGTTCGGACCTTTCGTCCTACGTCTCCGCTCCCCACTCCTGGGGAGAAATCCACTATCACAATCCGGTTTGGAAGCCGGAACTTCTACACACTCGGTTTACAAGTTCACCGAAAACTCTCACACAACAAACACTATGCAATCACACTCTACACCCACACAAGTATTGGACCTAGCCGTGTCTCCCTCAAGTGCTCGGTTACAACTTCTCCCTAGGTTCGTCAACCGACGCCACTCCTCTTGGAACGATCTCCGACTCTCACCACACACTCCTCACTCGGTGTACAAGTGTATTACAAAGTGAATCTCACAAATAGGCTCAATACAATAATTGTTTGTTCTCTACTATGGATGAGAACACAATAAAAGCTCACACTCAAAGTTACAACTCTTACAACCCCAAATATATTATAAATGCAAATACAATAAGCTCAAGTGGGTGTGTGTAACAATGAGTAAAATCAAATCTAACTCAAATAGCAAACTAGCAATAATAAGAATATGAAAGTCAATAATAAAATTGCTAGAGAAAAGAGTTAGAAAACTTCTCAATAGATCAAGAGGTAGAAGGAGAATAGTTGGATGCCCAAACACCAATAGATGATCTCCTCAAGCTCTTGTGAAATTGATTTCTCAAACTCAAACTTCCAAATGCTTAAAAGTTTCTTAAACACACTTAAACCAAACTAAAACCCTTGTTAAAACTCTTTTAAACTTGGTTAAAAACTCTCTTAGATGATAAAAAATAGTTATGATAAATGGGTATATATAGGCTTGAAGAAACCAACCCCAAAAACCCCAAAAACCATTAAAAAACAAAAAAACAACAACTAGCCGTTATTGTGTAACGGTCGGCTGCTACAGTAACTTTGGTCGACCGGTACGGTCGACCGTGAGCCATATGCAAAGCTGAGTAACGTCCAGAGAGTTTGGCGGTCGACCGTACCGGTCGATCAATTACAAATAGTAAAACAGCTCCAAAAAATATGAAAATTTATGGAAAGGTTTTAGATATGTAGAATAACATGTTAGAGAAAGAATTTATGAAAAATAATTTCCCAGTTGAGAGATATAAATGTTTGAACACAGATTTACAGTTTCTGAAAAACTGCTGACATACGCGATTTTGTAAAATCAATTGGGCACAATAGATCAACTCCAAAAATAGTAAAATTTTGAGGAAAGTTTCTAAACATGTAGATAAATATGTTAAAGAAAGAATTTCTTGAATATCACTTCCCATTTATAAAAACTCATCTGTTTTGTAAAGCATGCACGAACATGTGCACGAACAAAAACATGATTTTGTAAATTCCATTAAACATAACAAATCAATTCCAAACTTGATGAAACTTTACGAAATGTTTATAAACATGAAAACAAATATGTTAGAAAAAAAATTTCTCAAATTAAATTTCTATTTGTGAAAACTCATGTATTTTGCAAGTATGTCCAAAACATGAAAACCCAAAACCATGCATGTATATATATAACTATATATATACATAGAAACCAAATACGTGTGTATATATGATATTGAGCTTAAGGTATTTAACACACATAATATAAAATTTGAACTAAGTTACCCAAGCTAGATCTTGATCTTCAATAAGCTCTTCTTGGTAATCTCGCGGATGAAACTTGAACTTGATCTTTAACTTTGAATTGCAAGGCTTCACTCCACTATTCCTCCAACCTCCATTGGATATCATCGTTGAAGCGTTATTCCATTCATCCTCCAACTCGTTGTTTGCCTAGAATAAATACGAAAACACAAACACTAGACAAACAACGTTAGAAGTAAATTGTTTGTTAAACACCATCAAAACAAGAAGGCCAACAATCTCCTCCTTTTTGATAATGACAAACAATTTACAAAAGGATATATGCATGAAAGAAAATGAATATTCAAAGTATAATATATCATGCATATAAACAAGAAAGAATATACTCATAATATTTCTCCCCCCCTTTGACAACATCAAAAATGGGACAAATGAAGAGAGTGAAAGCCCCCCTATCAATATGCATGAGTGAGTATGACACATAGAAAGATATAGGGATTGCTCCCCCTATCAAAATGCCTCATGAATATATGAAATGAAGATCATGACAAACATATGTGAGCAAGCATAGAATGGAAAATATGCTAAACACAACTCACATACATAGAGACAAATGAGAACATATATAAATATATCAAAGTGAAAAATAGTGTCTCATATCAACGAACATAAAAACCATTTGTAAATGTAGATTTATGAAATCAAAAGAAGAGAAACATGAGAATCATGTAAAAAGTTTTCAAATGAAAACAAATCAACCAAAAGAAATCATAAATCAAATTTTAAATCCAAAAACGATGTTTGATCAATCAAGAAAAATTTTCTGTGTGTGATTTGATCAAACCACATATGGAATACATTATAAGGCACGAATAGATGATCCATAAGCACAAACACATAAATATCATCATATAAGTAAAATATAATGAATTCAAAGTAATAATTCAAAACAAAATCTTAGATAAAAGAATTTCAAGAAAGGTAACAATATATCAAGCTCTTAAGCTTGTTCCAACCCATATAATCATTCTAGCATCCGGTAAACATGATTTGGGAATAAACACCCAATAAACCCGGAGGGTTACATAAATAAAAACCTCTCATCAAAACAAAACCAATAATCATGAAAACAAAAGAATTGATCAAAAAAATTGTTTTCATATACAAAAATTTCAAAGCATAATTTTCAAAACCAAGAAAAGAAAAATAAAAACACTAAAATTTTTGGTTTATATATCAAATTTGTTTTGGTACCCAAGAACTCTTGGTACTAAAGGATTTAGGGACATGACCCCTATCAATGAAGCTCAAAGCCCTAGGGTTATGAACCCTCTTGGGCATATGTGAAAGTACCCTAAAGGGGGGTGAATAGGGTTATTGCTAATCTTATTAGATATTAATACCGATTAAAATTAATTAAAAAATATATCCTAACAATATTGATATTCAATGTGATATATGCAAGTATATATATGCAAAGGGAAAATAAACAAGAAACAATGAAAACAAATAGTGGACACAATGATCAATCCAAACACAATGATAAGATCACGGAGTTCGGACCTTCCGTCCTACGTCTCCGCTCCCCACTCCCGGGGAGAACTCCACTATCACAACCGGGTTTTCTACGTTCACCCGAATAATGTTTACACCTCACAATTCGGTTTTCTAGTTTACCGAAAACTTTACAACACACACAATTGCACTCACACTCTACACCCTCTAAGTGTTGGTCTCTAGCCCGTGTTTTCCTCAAGTGCTCGGATTTACTACCTCTCTCTAGGCTTTTACTACCGACGTCACTCCTCTTGGGACAACCCCGTCTCTCACCACACACTCCTCTCGGTGTACAAGTGTATTACAATGTGTAGCTCTCACAATTAAGCACAAAGCAAATAAATTGTTCTCTACAATAGGTGAGAACACAATTTAAGCTCAATCTCACAAATCACAATCCCACAACCCAATATATGATGTATGAAATGCTACAAGCTCAAATAGGGTGTGTGTGATAAAATGAGTATAAATAAAATCTAACTCAATTAGCAAACTAGCAATAATTTATAATATGAAAATAAAAACGAATTGCTAGAGAATAGAGTTAGGAAAACTTCTCTATAAACACAAAGAGAGGATGAAGAAGATTGAGGATGAATCTCTCAATTGACAACGTGAGCTTCCTCCTTTGTAAACACAAACCCCAAACTAAACAAACTTTTAATCTACTTTAAAACTTGTTTAAAACTCTATTTAAAACTCTTCTTAGATAATTATAGAGCTGGGTATAAGGGGGTATATATAGGAGACCCCAAAACACAAGAAAAAGATAGCAAAAAGACAAGAAATCCGAAAAACAAGGAGTCTGGAAAACTAGCCGTTGTATAGTTATAAGTCGACTTGCTACAGTGATAAGTCGACTTGTAACTAGCCGTTACGGTCATTTTTTCAGCCTATAAGTCGACTTATAAAATACGTAAGTCGACTTAGTATAAGTCGACTTGACAGGTCGCGTAAGTCGACTTGGCAGAGAGATTTTTGGACATTCCAGAGGAGTTTATAAGTCGACTTAACAGTTCCTACAAGTCGACTTAACAGAGAATTTTTACATATTCTGGAGCAGTTCATAAGTCGACTTATCAAACCTGATAAGTCGACTTATGAACATGCACAGACACTGTGCATGTCCAAAATCTGACTTTTGAAGGCTCTTTAAAAATAGTAAACAATTTCCAAAAAATGTAAAATCTTGGGAAATGATTATAACTATGATAATGAACATGTTACAAAAAGAATTTTTTAATTTGCATTCCCCATTTGTAAAATCTCATCATTTTGCAAAATCACATAAGTATGAACATGTTAAAAACTTAATTTTGTCAAAATGACTTAAACAAAACTTTGAAACACTTTAGAAAGGATTTATAGACTTATACAATATATGAAAATAGTATAAATAAGTCTTTAATCTATAAACATAATATTTTGCATAAAAACACCTATATTTTGGAAAAATCACAAATATATATATGTGTGTGTGTATGTTTGAGCTTATAGAATTACCACACATTATATAAACCCTAAACTAATTTACCCAAGCTATAAGATCTTCAATATGCTCAACTTGGTACACAAGCGGATGAAGGTTGACTTGGATCTTTAACATGAATTGCAAGGCTTCAACCACTACTCCGCCAACCTCCATTGGATATGATCGTGAATGCGCAATTTCATCCATCCTCCAACTCATTGTTTGTCTAGAATACCTAATAAGAAACATAAACACTAGACAAACAATATTAGGAATTGTTTATAATCATCAAAACAAGATTAGAAGATGTATGCTCATAACATGAGACCTAACAATATGTGGTGCACGGGATTGGTCATAGCAATAATCACTCAAATGACCATTCCGATTGCAATATGTACAATGGAAAGGAACCATTTGCTTATGTTGACCATTAAAAGGTGCACGTGGAACATTTGCAAATAAGGGTAGATTATTGGAAACTTTTTGCAAATATGAAACATTATCAAAACAAAACTTTCCTAGGTGGCCATGTTTACCACAAACATTACATTTATAAACATGTGATCTACTAGAAATATTTAGCAAATGAGATTTATTTTTCAAATCAAAACAATATTTGGCCAAATGACCAAAACGATCACAAAGATCACATGAATACACATGAGCATGCATATGATGAACTTTATGAGAGTGTGCATGTGCATGTGCATGTGATGAAGAAGCCTTATGAGATGCACAAGAAACATCAGTCTTGGAGGATTTATGTGCATCATAGCAAAACTTAGCTAAATGGCCTTTACGACCGCAAATAGAACATTTATAAGCTTTGCTATACAAGTGTGCAAAGTGTACGGGTTTAGAAGTTGTAGTACGAGACTTTGCACCCAAGTCCATAAGTTTTTTATTATCTACAATGCATGTTCTAAGGGTTGAATCTAAAGTTGATATGCGTTCTTTAACATGATCCAACACGTTGTTAGGCATACAAGCATTGGAAATAGAAGTAGATGAAACATGATCATTTCTAAAATAATTAAACTTATTTCTAATAGTTTCTACTTCTATCATGGCATCATTTTTAGCATGAGTTAAGCTAGCAATAGATGAAGACATTTTATTATTTTCCAAACTTAATAACTCATTGTTTTCTTTTAAAATAGCATTCTCTTTAACAACAATATCAAGTTTGGAAGCTAGCGACTCATGATCGGATTTTAAACTAATATTATCGGAATCGGAATCGCTTACGACATAAGAGTTATCCTCTTGTGGCCGTGTGCATGATGCTCCACATGAACTTGAAGAAGAATCCTCCAAAGCTTGTCGGATTGCCTCCAAGTCCCCTTGATGTGTTTCAATAAATTTTTAAAGTTTGTAAGCACTATCAAAATGAACAAATTTGTTAGAAATGGATGAGTCAAAAGTATTAAGCAAAAATTCTAACAAACGCTTGTTCATTGAAAACATTTTCTTATCATGATTGCTCCACTTGGATATCTTCAAAGTGGGAACAATATAAACACAATCAATAACTTCCCATAAGTCGATATTTCTAGATTCAACAAATAGTTTAAATCTAGAAGCCCATTGTGCATAGGGAAAATTAATGAATTTAGAAGCAATATTTGATTCATAGCCTAAACGAAATATATTCATATTCATGATATATATGTGAAAATATGCAAGCTATATTCATATTCATGATATATATGTGAAAATATGCAAGCAAGACAAATATAATCATAACTAGATTAGCACAAATAAGATAACTTGGATCTTTAACTCAATTTAACTCAAGGAGATTAGTCCTTAAATCAAAGAGCACCAAGCTCTGATACCAATTGTTAGACCCTAGAAGGGAGTGATTAGGGTCTTATGCTAATCTAATACGATTAAATGCCAATTAAAATTAATTAATAAGTTATCCTAGCAAGTATGAAATACAACAAGAATATAAGCTAGGATAAGTAATATGAACAACAAGATATATCCTAAGAAAGAGATATAGGCAATGTATGTGCAAGGATATATAAACTAATGGATGATATATCCTACCAAAGAGATATACAATATGATATATGCAAGGATATGAAACAATCACAAGGGGTAAACAATATGAACTAGATAGCGGATCATAAAAATGATGAGTAATGCACAATTGGCGATATAAGATAAATGCAAAAACAATTACGCCAAAGACAAACTCAAACAAGCAATATGATCACGGAGTTCGGACCTTCCGTCCTACGTCTCCGCTCCCCACTCCCGGGGAGAAATCCACTAACACAACCCGGTTTGGAAGCCGGAACTTCTACACACTCGGTTTACAAGTTCACCGAAAACTCTCACACAACAAACACTATGGAATCACACTCTACACCCACACAAGTGTTGGACCTAGCCGTGTTTCCCTCAAGTGCTCGGTTACAACCTCTCCCTAGGTTCGTCAACCGACGCCACTCCTCTTGGAACGATCCCCGACTCTCACCACACACTCCTCACTCGGTGTACAAGTGTATTACAAAGTGAATCTCACAATAAGAATTGATTTCTCAAACTCAAACTTCCAAATGCTTAAAAGCTTCTTAAACACACTTAAACCAAACTAAAACCCTTGTTAAAACTCTTTTAAACTTGGTTAAAAACTCTCTTAGATGATAGAAAATAGTTATGGTAAAGGGATATATATAGGCTTGAAGAAACCAACCCCAAAAACCCAAAAAAACCATTAAAAATAAAAAACAACAACTAGTCGTTACTGTATAACGGTCGGCTGCTATAGTAACTTCGGTCGACCGGTACGGTCGACCGTGAGCCATATGCAAAGCTGAGTAACGTCCAGAGGTCGACCGCGGGTACTGTAGCACTGCGTATCAACTTTGTAAAATCAATTAAAAATAGTAAAACAGCTCTAAAAAATATGAAATTTTGTGGGAAGGTTTTAGACATGTAGAATAACATGTTAGATAAATAATTTCTGAAAAATAATGTCCCAGTTGAGAGATATAAATGTTTGAACACAGATTTACAGTTTCTGAAAAACTGCTGACATACGCGATTTTGTAAAATCAATTGGGAACAATAGATCAACTCCAAAAATAGTAAAATTTTGAGGAAAGTTTCTAAACCTGTAGATAAATATGTTAAAGAAAGAATTTATTGAATATCACTTCCCATTTATAAAAACTCATCTGTTTTGTAAAGCATGCACGAACATGTGCACGAACAAAAACATGATTTTGTAAATTCCATTAAACATAACAAATCCATTCCAAACTTGATGAAACTTTATGAAATGTTTATAAACATGATAAAAAATATGTTAGAAAAAGAATTTCTTAAATTAAATTTCTATTTGTGAAAACTCATGTATTTTGCAAGTATGTCCAAAACATGAAAACCCAAAACCATGCATGTATATATATAACTATATATATATATATATACATAGAAATCAAATACGTGTGTGTATATGATATTGAGCTTAAGGTATTTAACACACATAATATAAAACCTGAACTAAGTTACCCAAGCTAGATCTTGATCTTCAATAAGCTCTTCTTGGTAATCTCGCGGATGAAGCTTGAACTTGATCTTTAACTTTGAATTGCAAGGCTTCACTCTACTATTCCTCCAACCTCCATTGGATATCGTCGTTGAAGCGCTATTCCATCCATCCTCCAAATCGTTGTTTGCCTAGAATAAATACGAAAACACAAACACTAGACAAACAACATTAGAAGTAAATTGTTTGCTGCCTAGAATAAATACGAAAACACAAACACTAGACAAACAACATTAGAAGTAAATTGTTTGTTAAACACCATCAAAACAAGAAGGCCCAAACACTAGACAAACAACATTAGAAGTAAATTGTTTGTTAAACACCATCAAAACAAGAAGGCCAACAGATTTTACTTTGCAAGTAATATGCTGAGCTAAAAACAAGAAATTTGTATTTCCAGCATATTAGGATCCCACAGTAACAAGATTCTAGCTGTTCCAGTACTATTTACATTTGAGAACCATTTCCAATTTGCTGTTATTTTTTGCAATACCTGATAGATTTACTTTTTTTTTTGTTTCCAAAAGAGCCACAAAAGATAAATGATATTGTGACATGTGTTGCTTCACCAGATGTTGTTTTGGGGACTTGTTCAATCCCCTGACATTTCAAAATGTGAGATTCATAGAGACAAACCCTCTCTATCAATTGTAGAGGGATCTATATCACAACCCATGTGAGTCAAAGGAGAAAAGGAGTTAGGCTTAGTTTTGCTCCTTATCACATGTGTCCATGAATTGCCAGATATTATTGGTTCTTTTCCTTTGTTTTTTACTGCATTAGGAGACTGGGCATGCACAACATGCACAACACTGTGATTGTTCTGTGTAAATCCAGGTTTTTCAGGTCCCTCTTTACCAGAATTATTGCTCACCTCATTAGACTTCCGAGGGATATTATGAATTCCATCTTTAATAACATTTACACCTATGATCTCAACAACATGTTCAATAGGTACTCCAATTTCCTTTTCTTTCTCACATATGAACTGATCACCAGCTACAGGTTTATTTCCAGGAACAGTAGAATGTAATATTCCCCTTTGTTCTGGGATCCATCTTTGAGTAGTATGACTTTTACAGAATTTGGTATCATGTCCAACAATTTTACAATAATCACACCACCTTGGTTTTAATTCATACAACACTTTCTGGACATATTTAGTACCATCAGGTCCTTGAATTGCATTGATCAGGAAGTGGTGAAGGCATTTTTACTTCAATTAGGACCCTAGCATATGCCAAACGTTGCATGTTTGCAGTGAGCTTGTCAGTAGCTGTTGGACGTCCAATGAGGCTTGATATTTTGCTTATCCCCTTAGTATTCCATAGATTTAATTTCAGAGCAGGGAGCTAAATCCACAAAGGATAGATACATTCAATATTCTTATCTAAATCTTCACTCACTGACCAAGGCTTCAACAAAATGGGTCTTGAACCAAAAAACCATGGACCACTAAGAAGGATATCATTCAAATCCTCTTTACTCTTAAATTTAAAGAGAAACACTCCAACTTTTAAAAGACTAATCTCTGGAACTGCAAACGGTGCCCAAACTTTATGGATGAAATTTTCCATTATTTTAAAATTTACATTCCATCCCATCACCTGACCAACCAGAGAAAATTGCCAAATAGATGCATCTTCAATCCATTCTTCTTCATTGAAGGATACCACTTCATTAGAGTAAGAAGGAATGTAGTTCAAGTTAAAACCACATCCTTGTTTTCTGTTATCAGAAAATAAGCTAACCCAACTTCTTTTGGTATTCCCTTGTTGAGCCTCATTAAGAATAGAATGAGTAACAATATTAGAGTTATTTCTTCAGATCTACTAGATTCATGATTATCAATGTTTTTTTGATTTTCAACTGATACTGAAATCAATGGAGCAATAGTTTTTTCAGAGCATAAATTAGAAATCAATGGAACGACATCAGATTCTTCGGCTGAAGTTGGATCTCGATTTAGAGGAATAGAATAATTAGATCCGTAGTCGAGATTATCAGCCCAGGATACCCTTGCTGAACTTCATGCACCATTCAAAGAGATGAGGTATTTACTTAGACTACGCACCTGAACTCTAGCTAGGTGAGCATCACTCTGGGGATTACAAGATTCTGATGTTTCCGCCATTGTTTTCTTCTTCTTTTCACCTTTAGGACCAATAGATCCCATAACAATGAAAGAGCTATCATCTTCATAATCTTCAGATCTGACATCAGTAAGCTTAGCAGGAGAGAGCAAACTGGAATTTGAAGCACGGAAACCAATCTTGAAGATCTTTTTACCACTATTCTTCTTCTTCTTCTTCCCCATTTTGATCTCGACAGCAGCGCAATTTAGCAGGAAAATTTTCGCCTGCTAAAATACGCCATCAAAGCTGCCCCTTTCCATGACACTTGTTAATTGATTCTGCGTGTTATATAAGATTAATATTCGAGTGATAATTTCCATATTTACATAGTAGATGATACTAAAGTGCTAATTTTCAAAAAAAAAAAAAAAAACTAAAGGTACACATGTTTTGAAAAACTAGTGTGGGTATATAAGTGCAAAGTGAGTACAACTATGAAGTATTCAAGTGATATTTAACCTTTTTCTAAAGGTTAATTGCCAACCGACCCCATTTAGTATCACTCAATTGCAAAGAGATCAACTGTAGTTCTATTTATTCGATGAGACCCCCCCTGTAGTTCTACTTGTTGCCAATAGATCTTTGTAGTGTTAGTCCAAGTTAAAATGCATCCCCTAAGTGAACTTTTTTGACTTTTTTTAAAAGTAAAGCAAAATTAGCAATTAGGTGTTTATCTTGACCAATATAGCTATAGTAGGTCTATCTGTCTACTCAAACATTTTTAGTGATTTTAAGAATAAAAAAAATTACTCTTGGGGTCTATCCGCAATAAGGAGAATTGTAAGGGATCTATTTGAAACAAGTAGAATTATATGGGTTCTTTTTGCAATTGAGTGATAGTAAAGGGGTTTGTTCACAATTAACTCTTTTTTTAAACAAAGGTGACACACGGTTAAAGGAAAGTGATAGGCAAAGTAAATAAGAATAAGGATTTATGCACTTAATTGACATTGCAGCTAGAGTGAATAAATATGTTGAAATCACCTACCAGATAATAAATAGGTTAATTTTGCATAAAATTATCATGAATATTGAGGTATTGTTGTGAAATACTTTTCAGAATTAGCAAACTAGTTCTTTAGATAAGAAATTAGAGAGATAAAATGGCTAGAAGAGACTTTATCTTCTTCTTCTTCTTCTTTTTGTTTTTTTGCTTTTTGTAAATTCATGAGTTTATGGACATCCATAAATAGGTTCATAGCACTCCCCTTTGATGCCTGTTATATAAAGAATATGTAGATTCATAGCACTCCCCCTTGATGTCTATTATATAAGGAATATGCCTCGTTAAAATTTTATTGAGAAACAACCCAGCGGGGAAAAATCCTAGTGAAAAAAGGAGTACATAATTCATTGTACAAACTCCCTCTGTTAATATATCATTAGAGTTATCACTTGAATGGATTTGCTGAACAGTAATATCACTTGTTCTTTTGAAGGTCATGCGTGAAAAATAACTTTCGTGAAATATGCTTTGTTTTGTCTCCTTTGATGAATCATCCTTTTAGCTGTGCTATGCATGCATATCATTTTCATGCGGGGTAGTTGGAGTTTCTTTCTTGAATGACAAACTATATGTCCCTTGGATATGTTGGGTCATTGAACTTAGCCAAACATATTCTCAAATTTCCTTATGAATTGCTATTGATTCTGCATGATTTGAAGAAGTACCAGCAATAGTCTCTTTTGTAAATCATCATGATATGGCCGTATCACCGTATGTAAATCAGTATCCTATTTGGGATCGAGTTTTGTATGGATCAGATAAATACCCCACATTTGCATAACCAATTGTATCCTATTTGTATGGATCAGATAAATTAGTATCCTATTTGGGATTGAGTTTTCTATGGATCGAGTTTTGTATGGATCAGATAAATACCCCACATTTGCTGTAGATTCTTTTGAATAAATTTTTTTATCATTTAAATTGTTCCTTGAAGATATCGAAGTATATACTTAACTCTATATTAATGTATGTGAGTTGGATGACAACTATACATTTCTAACAAATTTACCGAGAATGCTATATCTATTCGTATATTATTAGCAAGATATATTAGTGCGTCTATTACACTGAGATATGGTACTTCAGGGCTAAGAAGTTCTTCATTATCCTCTTGAGGTCTAAAAGGGTCTTTATTCACATCAAGTGATTGACAATCATTGGGGTACACAATGGATGCGCTTTATCCATATAAAATCGATTCAGGACCCTTTTTATATAATTTGATTGTTGAATAAGAATTCCATTTACTAAGTGCTCGATCTACAAGCCGAGATGAAACTGTTGTGCGTAGCGGAACTGAAAGGGCACGAACACAAACGAGATAGAATCACAAAATAATAACCAGAACACAAGAACCACACAGCAAGACACCAAATTTACGTGGTTCGGCAATGTGCCTACGTCCACGGGGCAATGAGGGGGGAAATTTCACTAATAGGAAGAAAGAGAGTACAAATAGGGTTTACAATCACTCAATAATCTCACAAAATAACCCTCAAACAAAACTCTCAAATCCCTCACATATTCTTCCACTCAAAGTGCTCAAAAACTGCTAATACTCTCCTTAAGAAACCCTAAAAACCGTGTTTGTATTTATACAAACACCCAATCCTAAACCAAACAGAAAAACAAAAAACAGCCCAGGAACCTGTCATCAGTCGAATGATCAGCTCTTTGGACGACTGATCAGCTCATTAGTCGACTGATCAGCTCATTAGTCGACTGATCGCCTATCAGTCGACTGCGTAAAAAAGAAATCACAATTCCGGGGCATTTCATGAGTCGACTCATCAATTTATGAGACGACTCATGATAGGCATGAGTTGACTCATGACTATTATGAGTCGACTCATGACTGTTATGAGTCGACTCATGACACTAACAAACAGGGTTTTCTGGGTTTTTCCATAATTCTCCACCTCAGTGAAGTTTTCTAATAAAACTGAGCCGACTCCAATACCAAACAACCCACTTGTTGCGTTCAGTACGAAGTGGACTCAATCCATAACAACAGACTCAATCCACAACAAGTCGGGAACCCAAATGAGAACTCTAACAATCTCCACCGTGTCGATATCAACTCATCAAACTAGCTGCATCAAACTGACTGCCTACGTATCATCTTGTACAAGGAATCAAGCCTTACGTAGTTCACTCAAATGGCCTTCAAAGTCCCTCAACAACGAAGAATGTTCAACAACTCCAAACAATGATCAAATTTCACCTCAGTGACAACTTTGGTCAACATATCTGCCGTATTGTCCTTTGTGTGAATCTTCTCTAATGTTATGTCTCCATCATCCAAGACATCTCGCACAAAATGGAATCTGACATCAATATGCTTTGTTCGGGTATGATACACTTGATTCTTTGCCAAATAGATAGCTGACATACTATCACACTTTACCCTAATGGTATCCTGTGTAATCCCCAAGTCATTCAATAACCCCTGTAACCATAAAGCTTCCTTCACAGCTTCAGTCAACGTCATATACTCTGTCTCTATAGTGGAAAGAGCCACTGTAGACTAAAGTGTACATCTCCAACACACCGGTGCTCCTACTAATGTAAACATGTATCCAGTAGTAGACCGATGTTTGTCAAGATCTCTAGCATAATCTGAATCCACATATTCAATACAATCCTGCCCATTTGTCTCATTCTTCTCAAATACCAACCAACATTCACAGTGCCTTTGATATACGGTAGAATCCACTTCACGACCTCCCAATGATCCTTTCCGGGGTCGTGCGTGTACCTAGACACTATGCTCACGGTCTGTGATAAATCTAGACCTGTACACACTATAGCAAACATCAAGCTACCCACCGCACTGGCATATAGAACTTTTGACATGTACTCACGATTCTCAACTGAAACAGATGACATTTTACCTGAAAGCTTAAAGTGGGGAGCAAATGGAGTACTCACCGCATTGACATTGTCATCAAAACTGAATTTCTTCAGCATCTTTTACAAGTAGCTCCTCTGAGTCAACTTCAACCTCCCCTTCACTCTGTCTCTCTCAATTTCCATACTCAATATCTTCTTTATTTCTCCAAGGTCCTTCATTTCAAATTTGGATGATAACTCCTTTTTTAACTTCCTAATAGCTGAAGTATTCCTGGAACAAAATGAGCATATCGTCAACATATAACAACAAATAAATATACTCACCATTCCGTAGCTTATGTATGTACACACACACAGGTCATACGGGCTTCTCGTGTACCCTTGGCCAATCATAAAACTGTCGAATCTCTTGTACCATTGTCGCGATGATTGCTTCAATCCATAAAGAGATTTCTTCGGTTTACATACCATATCTTCCTTGCTTGCAGCTCTAAAACCCATCGGTTGTGACATATAGATTTTCTCTTCTAAATCTTCATGTAGAAAGGCTGTTTTCACATCTATCTGGACCAAATCCAAATTCAGTTATGCCACCAATGCCAATAATATTCTTATCGATAAATACTTCACAACAGGTGAGAATACCTCGTTGTAATCAATGCCCTCAAGTTGGACATACCATTTGTCAACTAATCTGGCTTTTTACCGAATGTCCCCATCAGAAGGTCATTCTTTCTTTGTATATACCCACTTGCATCCAATTGCTTTCTTACCCTTTGTTAATTTTGCAAGTTCCTAAGTGTCATTGTTCTGAAGAGAATGCATCTCCTCCTCCATAGCTTTCCTCTACCTGATTGAATCGGAGCTTGACTCTGCTTCCTTATATGTAGTAGGAATCAAATCATCAGTGACCTCCACTGACAAAGCATATACAACCATCACGTCATCAAATCTAGCTGACCGACAAATGACTCTTCTTGGTCTATTAGTTACAATAGACTCCTGAACATGACCCTGTTCCTGAGTCCCAACATCCACTGTATCCTTCATCTGCCCATCTGTCATATCTCCTCCCAGTGTCACCTTTGTAGGAGCCTCAATAGATACAGTGATATCTAAAGTCTGTGGAGTCACATCATCCTCCACCTCCTGCGATATCCCTCTAGTTAGGCCTTCCTCCACCTGCTGAGGGACCTGAGGCCTCAGCATGTAAGCCTCATCAAAAGTGACATCTCTGCTAATGATTATCTTCTTGTCTTCTGTATCCTACAACTTGAAACCTTTAACTCCATCTCTAAAACCCACAAAAACTGCTTTTCTAGCCCTTAGATTCAATTTTTCATCATTCACATCATAATAAGCTGGACACCCAAATATCCGAATCAAATCATAATCACTAGCCACTGAACCAGACCATACCACCATAGGAGTCTTCCCATGTATCGCAGTGCACAACAACCTATTCGGAAATGTCGCCTAATGCAATGATCCCGGTAAAACTATAAAAATGGATCACTCTTGTACTCATCACCTTTATTCGAACGGAGTACATTCACCTTTCTATCTGTTTACAACTCCACTTCCTTTTTTTATTTCACAAAGATATCCAGGACCTCATGTTTATGCTTCATGGTATATACCCAATTCCTCCTGGAATAATCATCAATGAAAATAATAAAATAATTGGCCCCACTAAGTGATGTGTGTTTGGAAGGACCGCAAACATCTGTGTGAACGTAATCCAATATACATTGGGTGTTGTGAATTGCAGTGTCGAATTTCACTTTTGTCTTCTTCCCAAGTACACAATGCTCATAAAACTCCATCTTGTAGGTCTTTGCACCTTTCAACAACCCCTGTTTCGTCAATACCTGTAGGAACTTATCACCAGTGTATCCCAATCTCATATGCCATAAACTGGTAGTATCCTCCTTTGTGGTAATCGAAGCTGCCAGACGCTCTGTTACTGTCTTGCCCTTCAAGTAGTAAAGATTATTTTTCCTGACACCTCTCATCACCACCATGGACCTATTTGTGACCTTCAAAGTTACATTCTCTAAGATCATCTTATAATCAGATGCCTCCAAAGTTCCAAGTAAAATAATGTTCTTTGTCAATTGAGGGACGAATCTCACTTCTTTCAACTCCCTAGTCACACCGTCACACATCCTGATTCGAACTGTTTTAATACCACCAATAGGATATACATGATCATTACCCATGAGCACGACATCCCCTCTTTTCAACTCCTCAAAGTTGGAGAACCAATCCCTCCTAGGACAAATATGATATGTAGCACCCGAATCCAATATCCACTCCGTAGAGTCGACATAACAAACTGATGGTAGTGCTGTACATGAGTAGCTCGAAGAATTGGAATCTAAATTATTACTACTAGCTTTGGCAACATTCACCTCTGAAGCTTGTACGACTTTCCATTTATTCTTCCCGGTTCTATCCTTCAACTTTGGGCATTCATTCTTCCAATGTTCATCTTCTTTGCAAAAAACACATTGATTCTAACCCACATTTCTATGGCCACCTCTCTGCTTCGACTTTGAGCGATTAAATGGACAACGGTTTGGACTACGACCTCTCACTGCTAATGTATCACCCGATGCCTTCTCGGTGAGTTCACCATCATTCTTCCTCAACTCATAATTCACCAATACTATGATCACCTCCTTGTAGCTGACAATGATTCTACCATTAATCATAGCAAGGATAAAAATACCATAATCATCCTCTGGCAACAAACACAATAACAACATCGCCTTGTCTTCATCCTCTACCATGATATCCACATTGGCCATATTCGACAGCAACTTTGTGAAGTTATTGACATGCTCTCTAATAGAAACTCTCCTTTTCATCTTGAATTGGTAAAATCTCTTATTCAAATGAAGCCGATTCTTAATGCTCTTCGTCAAGTACTTGTTATTGAGTGTTTTCCATAACCGTTTCGCCGACGTTTCATTCATCACATCATAAATCAAATCCAGCGTCAAACATGATCTAATAACTCCACATGCTCTACTATTCATTTTCTTTTAAACCTTATCCTCCATATCATTGGGTTTCTTTTTTAATTCAAGAGTCTCCTCTAAATTTTGAGCGTCCAACGCATCCATCACTTGACACATCCACAAACCAAAATTTATTTTTGCCATCAAACTTTTGAACATAATTTTTTGTGTTAGTAATGCTCAAACCTTGTATCGCCTTCGTTAGGGATGATCCAGATGTACTTGATTCAGTCATTGTGACTATCCAATCTCCTCGAATGAGAATCTGCACGAAATCCTCCAAATAGAACCCCAAGTTAAACCCGAAGCTCTGATACCACTTGTTGTGCGCAGCGGAACCGAAAGGGCTCGAACACAAACGAGATAGAATCACAAAACAATAACCATAACACAAGCACTACACAATAATACACCAAATTTATGTGGTTCGACAATGTGCCTACGTCCACGGGGCAAGGAGGGGAGAGATTTCACTAATAGGGAGAAAGAGAATACAAATAGGGTTTACAATCACTCAATAATCTCATAAAATAATCCTCAAACAAAACTCTCAAGTCCCTCACAAATTCTTCCACTCAAAGTGTTCAAAAACTACTAATACTCTCCTCAAGAAACCCTAAAAACCATGTTTGTATTTATACATACACCCAATCCCCAACCAAACAAGAAAACAAAAATAGCCCAGGAACCCGTCATCAATCGACTGATCAGATTATCAGTCGACTGATCAGCTCATAAGTCGACTGATCGCCTATCAGTCGACTGATCGCCTATCAGTCGACTGAGTAGAAAAGAAATCACAATTCCGGGGCATTTCATGAGTTGACTCATCAATTTATGAGATGGCTCATGACAGGCATGCGTCGACTCATGACTGTTATGAGTCGAATCATGACACTAAAAAATAGGTTTTTCTAGGTTTTTCCATAGAAACTTTGTTTTTCCGATGTCTTTCATCTCAAATTCTTTCTTTGAATATTCTACTGCCTTTAGATGCTCTTCAGGAGTTCTAATAATATTCAAGTCATCAACATATACTGCAATTATAACAAACTCATATCCAAATTTCTTTATGAGAACATATGGACAGATTGGATGATTCTTATAGCTTTCTTTTAGTAAATATTCACTAAGACGATAATACAAGAGAATCTTATATTGCTTTAATCTGCAAAGATCTTTGTACTTTAATTGAATAATTTTCCTGAGGAATTTGAATTACATGCTTTGGGCATCTTAAATTCTTCAGGGATTTTCATATAGATAACGTTATCAAGAGAGCCATATAAATAGGCTGTAATTGCATCCGTTAGACGCATATAAAGTTTTTCAATTATTGCCAAACTAATCTGACATCGAAATGTAATTGTATCCACCATAGGAGAATATGTCTCTTCATAACTGACTCTAGGTCTTTGGGAAAATCCTTGCCGAACCAGTTGTGCTTTATACCTAACAAATTTATTTTTCTCATTTCTTTTTCGCACTAGTACCCATTTGTACTGACTAGTTTTACATCTTCATGTGTTCGGATTATTGGTCAAAAACCTCACGTTTTGAATGTGAGTTTAATTTTGTTTGAGTTGTGTCTTTCCATTTTGGCCAATCATTCCTACATCAATATTCTTTGACTGATTTTGGTCGTTATCTTTCATAATATAGTGCGCTATTATATGCAAATGTATTGTCGACTAATACTTCTTTCCGGTTCTATTTTCCTCCAGCTATGACATAATTTACTAAGATCTTTTCATTTTCAGTGATATTAGGTGCCTAAACTTCTTATGGAGTTTTATGATTAGTTACATCACGACCTTTTTTGGAGTTTTATCATTGGTTGTATCTTAGTTCTCTTTTGGAGTTCTTTCTTCTTCAATGGGGCTATCTTGATCATTTGCTCCATTTCTATTTTCAAGATTTTTGTCTTTAGAACCAATTGGTCTACCATGCTTCAGGCTTGATCTAGACTCATTGCTTATAATATTAAGAGATCGCCCTATTGGGACGTGAATTCGAATCTGAGTATTTTTAACTCGTATATGTGGCTTAATCACTCTCATTCGGTCAGTAAATGCATCTGGCAATTGATTTGCTGTATTTTTCAAAGGAATCATCTTTTAAACTTCTTGTTCGCATTATTTTGTGCGAAAATCAATATGACTTAATGATGATGTATTCCATGTAATTTCTTTCACTAGCTTCTTATTCCCCCCTCAATGATGAAAATTTTGTCTCATCAAAATGACAATCGGCCAATCGAGCTATAAAGACATCCCCGGTCATTGGTTAATGTATTTAATTCGAGACCGCAAGTCATATTCAACATATATTCTCAACCTCCTTTGAGGCCTCATCTTGGTGCATTGTCATGGAGCAATTAAAACATATACCTACATTCAATTTTTTTTTAGATGAGGAATATTTGGCTCCTAACCAAAAGCCAATTGTAAAGAGTAAAACTTATGATAACTTGTAGGTCTAATATGTACAAGTGTTGCTGCATGTAAAATAGCATGTCCTTAGACCGAAATGGGGGGTTTCATTCTCATGAGTAATGCTCAAGCAATTAATTGCAGATATTTTATCAATGATTCTGCTAGACCATTTTGTGTATGCACACATGCTACGTGACGTTCAACAGTTATTCCAACTGATATGCAATAGTCATTAAAAGCATGAGTATAAATTCTCTAGAATATTTATCAAGGTGAATTGTCTTAATTGCATATTCTAGAAATTGTGCTTTTAATTCAATTATTTGAGCAAGCAATTTCGTAAACGTCAAGTTGCCACTTGATAATAAATATACATGTTACCATCTTGTAGATGCATGAGATGATCCACACGGTGGTTGAATAGGTCCACATATATCACTTTGAATATGTTCTAGAAATGTGGGAGATTCAATCCCGACTTCAGTTGGTGATGGTCTAATAATCAATTTGCCTTGAGAGCAAGCGGCACATGAGAATTCATTAGATCGAAAATTTTATTGTTCTTCAATGGATGCCCATTTTAATTCTCAATTATTTTTCGCATCGTTATTGATCCGGGGTGCCCCAAACGATCATGCCAAATAGTAAAAAATTTTGAATCAGTGAACTTCTTGTTCACTATAGCACATGCTTCAACTATATTGATGTTTGCATCGAAAATCGTTTTCTTCATTGTATAACTCATTACAACTTCAATCGTTACAATAAGTTCAAAAAGATCGGTCTTTTTTATAAGACCTTTACACAATGAAAATGAAAGATACAATTCTCATTCAAACAAAACGCAGAGGACGTTTATCACCCGCTGCTTGCGTGTGTGTCTTCACCTGTGCCGGGGTTTATCCGTTGACGACCGTCGATTAGATCCGGTTGTTGAAAATTCGGCAGAGGTCCGTCTTCACCGAGTAAGTATTTGATTTGAAGTGCTAAGATCGACCAAGCGAAATCAGTAGCTTTTCTTGAGATCAAGACCAAACCTGATCTCAAGGAAATAGGAGAAACGGGCGTCAGATCTCTCGAACTCTCCTTCTTTATGCCGAAGAACTCGCCAAGATCTGTCAACTCTCGCTAAAATTTGTGCTCCTTTGGCTCATCAATCCGGCAGCACCTCTGTATGTTGGAAAATTGCAGTAAAGAGAAGAAAATAAATTTAACTTTGATTCTTTTAATCTCGGTTACAATTCAATTACAAAAGAGAGGAGAACGAAATTGGTTCTTCCTCTTTGTTTAAAACTGGGTTCTTCACGGTGACGATGGAGTGCCTCCCTCGAATGCTCGCGTCGAGTTTGCTCTCCATTGACGATCCGACGCCTTGATTCACTGGAACGATGTCTTCTCCTCACGATTTGACATTGTGGAGAACTTGCGTGGCAAGTTTAAGAACTCTGAACGAGTTTAGAAGAACTCTGTAAAAGAGTTGATTTGAACCGAAGATCGGTTAATAGCCAAGGTTAGAAGAAAGCTCTGGTGGTCGATCCAAGCCAAGAAAATCCCCCCGATCCCCTCAAAAGCTCGCCCAAGGATCTCTCCTGTTGCTGCCAATTCCCAGATCCGAAAAATGCCAGTCTCTCCGATCAACCCAGCCAACCCTTCCGTTCCAAAAAGCCAGCCCTTAACTCAGTTGAGTTTACTCGCTTTTATAGGGGATTAAGGGGTGTAAGCGCCCCCTTAATTCTCTCCATAGTGGGGCGGAAATCCCTCAAATCGTGGAGGGAAAACGGTTCCTGCAACCGTTCAGCTCGTGTTTGAATGAGTCAAACGCCCATGTGGGCGTTCAGGATCCTAACTCCGCGTTTTAGAATTGAGACGCAGAGTTGGGTATGTAGGCATCAAAAATTACCTATAGGTCTTCACGAACAGCTCAAAGCTAAGAGAAGATGATGAACGTCACCATCTGGTTCACAGAAGCTTGATTGACGTCGACGAACGCTTGAAGTGAATCGGCAAACTATGTGAAGCAACGAAGTTTCAGAATAATAAAGATACGAACTGATCGGGAGCCCCGTGTCACTTATAAAAGATGAAATGTCCTTCGTGTCTCATTTATTCCATAGATGATATAATCATTGGAGCTTATAGAACTCCTCTCCGGCTTTCCAACGCACTTTGAATCGTTCAAATCCGAGTTCGGATGAAGAAGTTACGGTGAAAACGAACAAACAAGCATAACGGAACGTCTCAAGCTGAACTGGGACACCCGAGGTATCTCGGCACTTGTGGAGCTGTTTTGACCATGATTTATTTTGAATCTGAAGAAACTCAAAACAGGAAAGTTGTAGATATTTTTGTCATCTTTCCAACTCATCTAGAATCAGGTCATTTAGAGGTCATATGAAAACGTTATGCCTAAAATAGCGCCGAGACACCCAAAGGTGTCTCGGACCTGGCCGAGACACCCAAAGGTGTCTTGGAACTTGTGGAGCTATTTTGACCATAATTCGTTTTGAATCTGAAGAAACTCAAAACATGAAAGTTGTAGATATTTTTGTCAAATTTCCAACTCATCTAGAATCATGTCATTTGGAGATCATATGAGGAAGTTATGCCTGAAATAGCGCTGAGACACCCAAAGGTGTCTCGGACCTGGCCGAGACACCCAAAGGTGTCTCGGTACTTATGGAGCTATTTTGACCATGATTCGTTTTGAATCTGAAAAAACTCAAAACAGTAAAGTTGTAGATATTTTTGTCAACTTTTCAACCCATCTGGAATCAGGTCATTTAGAGGTCATATGAGGAAGTTATGTCTAAAATAGCACCGAGACACCCAAAGGTGTCTCGGACCTGGCCGAGACACCCAAAGGTGTCTCGGAACTTGTGGAGCCGTTTTGACCATGATTCGTTTTGAATATGAAGAAACTCAAAACAGGAAAGTTGTAGATATTTTTGTTAACTTTCCAACCCATCTGTAATCAGGTCATTTGGAGGTCATATGAGGAAGTTATGATTAAAATAGAACTGAGACACCCAAAGGTGTCTCGGACCTGGCCGAGACACCCAAAGGTATCTCGGAACTTGTGGAGCTGTGTTGACCATGATCCCGTTAGAATCTGAAGAAACTCAAAACATAAAAGTTGTAGATCTCTTTGTCAGCTTTCCAACACATCTTTAATCACTCAAATCCGAGTTCATATGAAAGAATTAGAGACAAAATACTAAATAGGGTACAGACTGTCTCGCACAGGTGCGAGACACCCCGAGCTGTCTCGCACTTGGGACGTGTTTTTGACGGTTTTTGATCAGTTTTAACCGCTCCGTTATCCCCTCAAGCCTATAAATACAAGCTTTAGGCCTCATTTTTTGAAGGGCTGGAATTCTGGTGCCGCGGCGAAGCCCTGCCGGATTGAAGACTTAAAGTGCACAGATTTTAAGAGAGGAGGAGGAGAGATCGGATCTAGTTCTTCAACGCAAGAGAGAGAGATTCGTCAGATCTACATCACCCGCATCCAATCCTTAGTATTATCCCGTTGTGGTAATTCTAAGAAGAGCAATTATCTCGCTTTTGTCGAGATAAGCGCTATAGTTTTCTCGATCTCTTTACGGATAGACGAAGCTCTGCCCAATTTTTCAGCAATCAGATCTGATCGATGGTGGTCCACGGATAAACCCCGGCACTGTTTGTGGAAAAATTTGCAGTAAAAGAAATAAAAGAAAAATGGATTTGTATTCCTTTAATCTCAGTTACAATTGGATTCCGATTACAAAAGAGAGGAGAATGAATTTGATTCTCCCCTTTGTTTAAAACTGGGTTCTTCTTGGTAGCGATGAGATGCCTCCCTCGATTGTTCGCGTCGAGTTTGCTTCTCGTTGACGATCCGACCGTCTTGACTCATTGGAACAACTGTCTTGTCTGGTTGATAACTCTTGACGAGTTTTGTGATTCAGAACAAGTAACAAACTCTAATGATAGAGTTGTTGGAACCGAAAATAGAACAGGTCAGAGCTTTGACATGCGTTCTGGCCTAAATTCTGTGTTTGAACGCAGCATCTGGAGGTGCGTTCTGCAGCTATATTGAGCTGCGTTCGACGTCAGTTGGAGTTGCGTTCGACGTCGGTTGGAGCTGCGTTTGATAGCGATGATGAGCTGCGTTGAGCAGCGATGGAGAGCTGCGTTCGACAGTGATGATGAGCTACGTTGGCAACGGTTGATAAGCTGCGTTGGGCAGCGATGGTTGATAAGCTGCGTTCGAGCTGTGCTTGGCAGCGATTGGAGCTGCGTTCGAGCTGTGCTTGGCAGCGATTGGAGCTGCGTTCGAGCTATTGATTGTTGTAGTATTTAGATTTCTCTGTCTTTATATATGGATGACACCAAAGACCAGTAAAGAAGGTCTTATTCAGGCCATTTGTGACAATTGAGGCATCTCAATAACGCTCTATCAACTGCAGGTCATGATCTCCACTGAGTGTGTCGAATATCATTACACTGCTCATCAGCACCTCTAATGGTTGCTAATATAATATTAGTCATGTTGTTGTCGCAGCCATCAAGATCAATCATCTCACATAAGAAGCTGCATTCGTGTTTATAGCTGTTGAAGCGGCGTAGGTGATTGAATCGGTGTAGTGTCTTGATGATGGTACGCGGGGAGGACTTCCACGTCTTGGTTTGAAGAGATCGTCGATTTGTAATCCTTTCTGTCAGAGTATTGCTAAAGACTGTCGTTTTGTAATCTTTGCTTTAACTCTTTGACATGTGAAAATCTTCGAATTGTAGCCTTCTGGAAGTCGTCAGATTGTAACTTCCATCATCAGTGTTCGATGGAGACTCAGCTATCCATTGTGATTTTTAGACAGCCTATAGAACCCCCTCCAAAGTTTTCGAAAGTTCGCAGTTGACTGGGACGAATTTTCGGAATACTTTGGATCCCAAAACTTTGTTGATTAAATGTATTCCATCGTAAACTGAGTAGAGCACCTCAGGGTTTTAGGCAAATTTTGTCGACATCCTCCTTCTTGTTTGATTCATCAATAATGGCTTTAGACTTCAGCTTGTATGAACAGACTTTCATCCCCAGCTTAGTCAGGGAGACAGCTTCGGAAGAATCTTCTTGATCAGCTCGTCTGAGGTAAAATGATCTCGGCCGTCTGATTATTACTTCGAATATTTACCCCTTTGAAGGAGTTATTTATGTGGTAGGCTGAATTCGGCCATCAGAACGCACGTCTAAATCATGCGTTCGACTGTTTGATCATGAGGGTGCGTTTGGGAGTTGAAACCCCCCCTCCCCTTCATTTGAAAACGCGAGAATCACGTTTCAGGTGAGATTTTACCTAAAATCTCGTTTCGATTTGACAGCTACAGCTGTTTATAAATGGACCACTGAGGTCAAATCAAAAAGTCATTCGACTTTTCCCTTTCTTGTTTGATTTCTAAACAGGTCTACTGTTCATCTTCTCCAGCGCTTCAACGGAAGAAAGGGTCCGTTCCTGAATATTCCGCCCATCTTCGTCTTCCACTCCACGGTTGCCATGGGACTCAAGAAGAAAATGGCCTCCAAATCGAAGATTGCCCAAGCTCCGGATGTTCCTTTGGCTAGAGCCTCCGGGGATGATCAAGTTCTCACGCCTTCGTCGCTA
>NC_033801.1:124911725-124925023 GCF_001876935.1 Asparagus officinalis | reverse complement strand
CGCCTAAGGTTCGCCTCTGCATTACAGAGTCAAAACGCACAGGTCGAACCAGCGTTATAATCTCAAAACGCAGAGATATCCTTGTGATATAACATCAAAACACAGAGTTACGGCCCAACTGTGCGTTTTCAGCCTTTGAACAGGCTCAACTCTGCGTTTTCAGCCTAAAACGTAGAGTTCATCTCTAAAACAGCACTAGCTGTGCGTTTTCAGCCTTTGAACAGGCTCAACTCTGCGTTTTCAGCCTAAAACGTAGAGTTCATCTCTAAAACAGCACTAGCTGTGCGTTTTCAGCCTTTGAACAGGCTCAACTCTGCGTTTTCAGACTAAAACGCAGAGTTCATCTCTAAAACAGTACTAGCTGTGCGTTTTCAGCCTTCAAACAGGCTCAACTCTGCATTTTCAGACTAAAACGCAGAGTTCATCTCTAAAACAGCACTAGCTGTGCGTTTTCAGCCTTCAAACAGGCTCAACTCTGCGTTTTCAGCCTAAAACGTAGAGTTCATCTCTAAAACAGCACTAGCTGTGCGTTTTCAGCCTTTGAACAGGCTCAACTCTGCGTTTTCAGACTAAAACGCAGAGTTCATCTCTAAAACAGTACTAGCTGTGCGTTTTCAGCCTTCAAACAGGCTCAACTCTGCATTTTCAGACTAAAACGCAGAGTTCATCTCTAAAACAGCACTAGCCGTGCGTTTTCAGCCTTCAAACAGGCTCAACTCTGCGTTTTCAGCCTAAAACGCAGAGTTCATCTCTAAAACGCATGCGGCCTGTGCGTTTCGACTCCCAACGAGCGCCCAACTCTGCGTCTCATCTTTAAGACGCAGAGTTAAGGTCCAAACGCAAGCGGCCCTTGCGTTTTCAACTCCCAACAAGTGCCCAACTCTGCGTCTCATCAATAAGACGCAGAGTTAAGGCCCAGAACGTTGTTTTCAGCGTTTTGACTCGTTCAAAACACTAACAGAACAGTTTCAAAACTGTTTTTCCCCACGATTTGAGGGATTTTCGCCCCACTTAAGAGCGGATTAAGGGGGTAGTTACCACCTTTAATCCTCTATAAATACCAGAAACTCAATTGAGTTAAGGGATCAAATTTTTTCTCATCAACACGAGGAGATTCGGTCAAAAGGCTGGCTTTTGGCTCTGGGCTCTTGTATCCTTCTTTTTTGGGCAGCAAAGAGGAGATCTTTGGCTTGGCAGCAAGGGGGAAATCGACGTTCATCCTCAGTAACGATCGACCACAGGAGCATTCCCTTGGCTTATAACCGACTTTCGGTTCAAATCAACTCTTTTTCAAGAGTTCAAACTCGTTCAGAGTTATCAACTCGATCAGAGTTCAAAACTTGCTCTGCAAGTTCTTCTAAAACTCGTTCAGAGTTATCAACTCGTTAAGAGTTATAGTCAAAACTTGCCACGCAAGTTCTCCACAGCGTCAAATCGTGAGGAGAAAATCACGTTCCAGTGAATCAAGACGTTCGGATCGTCAACGAAAAGCAAACTCGACGCGAGCATTCGAGGGAGGCATCTCATCGTCACCGTGAAGAACCCAGAATTAAATAAAGGGGAGAATCAAATTCATTCTCCTCTCTTTTGTAATCGGAATCCAAATTGTAATTGATTTTGAGAGGAATACAAGTCAATTTTTCTTTCATTGTCTTTTTACTGTAAATTTCCAACAAACAAAAGATGGTGACTCCGCTGGGGACTAGCTTCTCTGACAAAGAAGTGGTGGCGCAATCCGACGTTCATCTCACTAGAACGGCCGTTGAAACTCTGATCATCGAGTTTGATCAAGCCAAGTACGAGGAGGCCATCTCCTCCGGATCCCTTAGCCCTAAGGCTATGCGCAAGATCCACAAAGTTTCTGAGGAGACTAAAGCTCCAGTTGTAGCTAACTCATTTAAAGACTATCTCCAATGGTGGTTGCACTGTTCATACAGCACCCTCTCTAAAGGAGAAGACTCGATTTCAGTACAACGCCAAAAAAGCCGATCCTCCAATCAACGCGAACTCCACGTTTGTGAGCCTCAACATGAGCTCTGCATAAGCCAAGCTAAACGCAACCCTCAGGTGTGCGTTTCCCAGATAGAACACAGCATTCAGAGGCGCGTTCTAACATCAAAACGCAGACTTCAAAACTGCGTTGATTTGGCAGAACGCAACTCTCAGGAGGGTGTTTCAGAACCCAAACGCAACTCTCAGGAGTGCGTTCTAATATTTAAACGCAGACATCAAACCTGCGTTGATCTGGCTGAACGCAACTCTCATGAGTGCGTCCTAGAACCAAAACGCAACTCTCAGGAGTGCGTTTCACAAACTGAACGCGACTCTCAGGAGTGCGTTTCACAAACTGAACGCGACTCTCAGGAGTGCGTTTCACAAACTGAACGCAACTCTCAGGAGTGCGTTTCAGAATCCGAACACAGATCGCAGAACTGCGTTTCGTTAGCAAAACGCAGACTTTGGTCTTGCGTTAATCAAGCTAAACACGACCCTCGTGTTCCTTCTCTGGAACACGATGTGATTCATCGTGTTCAAAATGATCAACATGGATTTAAAATTCATGTTTTCCAAAAATCAGTCCCATCCTTTAATGGACAGGGGGTTCCATCTTTACCCCCACGCTCCGTGAGAGGTTCATCCCAAGTCTCTGACTGGCGGGAATTGTTGTCGATGTTCAACCAACCGACAAATGTCGTTTTGCTCAATAATCGACGACATCCTCACAGGAAGAAGACTTTAGAGGATGAATACCTTGAAGTCACTTCTAACATGGTTGGTAGAGGGAGATCATCAACCCTTAGTTCTGACGAGTCAGAGACAGATCGTTCTCCAAGCGTCAGAGAAATCACTAACGAGTTTGAAGGAATCTACCAACGTACTCGGACTCGAACAGGAGCCATTCCTCCTATCAACTATCGGAATTTAGCCAGAGGAACTAATTCCGATGACGAACACTCAGCCATTGCGGAGTCCCAATCATCAAGCTCTTTCGTTGGGCATGAGAGCTTCGCCCACATGGCAGAACATTATGAAGATCTTTCAAAGAGGGTTGATGAACAGGAGGCCATGCTCAAATCACAGCAGGAGGTCATCAATGAACTCATGGCCATGTTGACTCGCCCTATCCTGCCGAATGGGATGCAGCCCCATATCCTCCAAAGTTCGAGGTCCCGACGCTACAAACTTTTGACGGCGCGGGATCACCAAACCAACATATTTATCATTTTAAGTCACAGACTGAAAATACAATATCAAACGATGCCATACTGGCTCGATTGTTGATTGGCACCCTCAAGGGAATTGCCTTTGAATGGTTAAGGAAACTGCCCGCGGGTTGTATCCAAAAGTGGGCGGATCTAGAGAGACTCTTCCTGTCAAGATTCTTTGAAGAGGATACAGAAGTCTCCATCCATACCCTTCTTGCTACTAAGCAGAAGAAGAGGGAGTCCGTCAAAGCCTATGTCAAAAGGTTCCGATCCATGGCTCTCCGGTGTTCGTCAGGTATGACACAATCTACCTTAGTAGAGACCTGTCGACACAACTTGCAAACCGACCTCCTAGCCCGAATAGGAGTTGCAGAATGCCGTTCTTGGAGACAACTAATCTCTCAAGGCGAGCAGGCTCAAAAAATCATTGCCAGGATCAAAGCTGAAGAACAAAGTAGGCAGGATCAACCTGAGCAATCGGACCAAGCCCAACCTTCTCCAGAGCAATCGGACCAAGTCCAATCTCCTCAGTCAGAAGGGGAAGACAACTAATCTCTCAAGGCGAGCATGCTCAAAAAATCATTGCCAGGATCAAAGCTGAAGAACAAAGTAGGCATGATCAGCCTGAGCAATCAGACCAAGCCCAATCTTCTCCTGAGCAACCGGACCAGGCTCACTCTTCCCAGTCAGAAGGGAAAGATACTACGGCCACTGAAGTCAATCCTCTTCAGTAGGATGTCGGGTCCAACAACTATCACGTTAACAGTTACCTCTGATAGTCAAACTCATTAGATAATGACCTACCAGATGATGTGCCTCTATTCCGACTTCATGGATAGTGCCCCACTAGGTGATGTGCATTGTCTATCTTTTTTTCCCCCTGCTAAGCCTTAATCAAGACTGGGGGTTGGTTACTTGGAATCCATTGGATTAAGAGTAACGAATCTTTCACATCGTCAAGTTAACATTACACTTCTGACGATCATCATCCCCACAGAGTATCCTATTCAATATAACATCTTCCAACTGTTAATAGCAATAGTGACAATACATTTGATTTTGCACAATACATTCAACACATTATAACCGAACAACTTATTGAGCTTACTGCAAGTTTTGAACAGTAGTATCGAATAAAGAAGGTTATTGGGGGAAAAACTTTAGTAATCTATAATTCACGAGCTAGTTAAATCATGCCCAATTTCAACAGATGATAATAGATGAGTTAAAGTAACTTGCATGAAAGTTTATCAACAATTCCTCAAATTATGAGCTACTGGTTTGAAGCTTGAATAGCCAATGTGGTATCCGGTGCCAGCGATAATGCATTTCAAGCCTTTTTTAATCCTTCAAGTAATCCACACCATCATCAAGTTAGACCTGAGCTAGCTAGGTTGTCCTAGCGCAGTATGGACTTCCATAATGAATCAAAACACATAGAATTGCCACACTAGCTAACCGAATTAGACGAAGCAGCAAAGTAGTAGTTTTATTCACATTTTATAAATAATTTAAGTATTAGCCGACAGAACATAAAAATCATGAGGCATAAGATAGTGCATTAACTAAATACTCCTTTCACCTAATCCAAAAGGGAAACGATAAAGACAATGAATCATGAACTTACAGTTTGCCTGAGAATACAGCATGGTGATGTGATCCGCGAAAGAGGTAGCTGCTCGAGTTCTTCCTCATCGAAGTAATAAGATCATATGCATATGTGAAATTGTGAAAATTTGGAGCTCTATTTGTTAAAATAAGGATTTTTGTTAAACAACGATTGAAATCAAACTATTATTGAAATTTTAGGGACAAAGAGGGAAAGAGGCGATGGTAACAAGAAATCGGATAAATTGAGATGAGGAGGGCTGCAAGCGGAGAGGAGCTCGATTGAAGAGGAACCGGATGCCGGATCCAGCCCAGCACGTGCCAAGCAGGCGGCCGTGATCGGGAGTCGAGACGGGGACGGGAGGAGGGGGCCACGACGATAGAATCTAGGCGTTTGATTAGGGAAGAGGGAGATAGGACGAAGAGGCTCTTCCGATTCCTCGGACGACTCGAACCGTTCTAGCTCATCGGTTTGAAGAGAAGTTGGGTTTGGGAGCGAGAGTCGAGTCGGGTTTGGGCGCGGTGTGCTAGGGTCACGGGGGATGGAAGAGAGAGGGAGAGCGGAGGAAGGAGTTGGGAGAGAGAGGGACTTAGGGAGGCAGTTTATGAGAGGGGGCGGGGGGGGGGAGGGGGCGAGAGAGAGGCGTGAGCGTTGGGAAACGATTTTAAAATCCAACGGGAGAGGACGAACCAACAAATCCACGACTTAACCCGTTTTCGACCGCTACTGTGACGAAATTTTTTTCACATGCGAAGATTCCTCTATATATATATATATATATATATATATATATATATTATATAGTATATATATATATATATATATATATATATATATATATTAATATATATATATATATATATATATATATATTATATATTATATATATATATATATGAAGAAATATGGTTGCTTTGTACCAAGCAAGAAAAGTTATACTTAGTAGTGAGGTGCTCACATCTCCCTCACTCATTCAAAATTGAGACAGAGTCACAGGGATTAGGGAGCTGAATGGATCTGACACATACTACAAGCACAAAATTATGTTTAAGACAAGCATGCCCATATTTCACACAACACCTCTCTCTCTCTCTCTCTCTCCTATTAGTATATATATATATATATATATATATATATTACTGTGATGATTTGAAATGGGTTTTGGGGGGGCGGGGATTTCTAGTTCCCTCCAAAAAATTTCCAATGGCGTCAACGTCGGTGATGAAACTTTCCTGGCGTTCGTTCATGAGGCAAAGAAAACTGCAATCTTAAAGACGATGATGACGGGTTGCGATGGATTCAGCGTCGTCGTACCGAAGAAAAAGGCGGGAACTCTAGCGACTCCCGGTGTTATTTTTTTCCTTTTTTAATTTGTACTTGAATCTTGTTTTCACCAAAAGTTGGTTTTGCTGTGGAATTCATTATATCTTTGTTTGATTACAACAAATTCAAAGAAATGGTCTTTTTATAAGACCTCTTTTACACAACAAAGAGAAAATTACAACTCTTGAGAAAATAACACAAAAATCATCTATCGATTCTTGTTTTTGTGGGACTTTGCCTGTGCCGGGAACGCTTTGGTTCGTGGACCGCCGAATCACAGATCGTGAAGGGGGCTTTCATTCTCTTAGCACAACGTTACATGTGGAACGGACTTAGACAATCCACATGCTAGCCCGACTCAAACGGTAGTCGGTAAAGGCTTATCAAATCCGTTGATGGCTGAGGGTTTGCCAAAAATCCTATGCACGTTTGCAGGCCCATCAGCTTAAGGGATAGGAGTCGAGACTTAAAACAAATGAGCCAAAGACAAGTCTCAAAGACTTAGTCAAAAATGCACGGAAGCCACTTCCATGTCTTAAGTCAAAACGTTGAGGTCAGACCCGCGATGCAAAAACCGAACGCCGAGGTCACACCCGTGTTCCAAATTCAACATGTAAGGGTGAGACCCGCATCTCAAGTTCAAAATGCAGGGTCCACTCCCCACATTCCAGAAGCAGGATTATGGCCCATGCCTTCACACAGGTCCTGTATGGAAAATCCCTTCAACCAAGCTGCCTTCGAAGTGAGTGCAGAGAACAACTCCTTTGTGACAAGGAATCAACAGCTCCAAGATCAGAGTTGAGATCCAAAGTATTCCGAAAATTCGTCCAAGTCAACCGCGAACTTTCGAAAACTTTGGAGGGGGTTCTGTAGGCTGTCTAAAAATCACAATAGATAGTTAATCCCTCATCAAACACCGATGATGGAAGTTATAATCTGACGACTTCCAGAGGTTCGTGGACCGCCGAATCACAGATCGTGAAGGGGGTTTACTGATTCTGACTTCGTTTATCGAAGTGAGAATTTGAAACGATATCTTATCAAAATAAGATAGTCGTTCTTCTTAAAATCAAGTCAATGCTCAATTTCAAGGAGTTACACAAAAACTCAAATCTACTCTCTCTGCTCTGGATTGCTCGAAAATGTGCTCGATCCTCGTCAGAAATAACCCTCAGGGGTATTTATAGCCTCAGGGGTCTGTAACTACAAAAACTCAACGAACGACAAAATTAGTACGGCGAGACAGTGTTTACTGTCTCGGCGGGCGAGACAGTGTTTGCTGTCTCGGCCCGCGAGATAGTAAATGCTGTCTCAGAAACAGTAACCGTCAGGCAGTTTTCGTTTTAACTGCCTTCCCACGTTTCAAACTCCGTTATTTTGGCAGTTATTCACGTGATTTTCGCCCACGATGCTTCCCACGTCTCTTGGCAGTTGATGGACACATGTATTATGTTCTGAAGTCCGTCTGCAAGACCGGACTTCGTCAGAACATTAGACTTAGCTTGAAGCTCGCCAAGCCCGCCTAAGGTTTGCCTCTGCATTACAGAGTCAAAACGCACAGGTCGAACCAGCGTTATAATCTCAAAACGCAGAGATATCCTTGTGATATAACATCAAAACGCAGAGTTACGGCCCAACTGTGCGTTTTCAGCCTTTGAACAGGCTCAACTCTGCGTTTTCAGCCTAAAACAGTATGAAGTGATTTTCTGATGATCTTCTCTATGTTTGGGATATCTATTAGCATTTTTTGACGCCTACAAATCTGAGTGCTATATTTTTTGTTATTTTAAATATTGTTGTAATTTTTTTAAAAATTGATGACTTGATATTAATGTAAAGTCTGTAAATTTATATATTGTTGTTATTTCATTATAATGAGTTTGTTGTTAAGGTTATGAGTTGGTTGTGAAGGAATATTGCGTGTTGGTTTTGAAGGTTACGAGCAGGGCCGTACCTAGAAATTTTGGGGCCCAAGGCGAAATATTAGATGATGCCTAACTGATACAATTCATAATAGATTTTATCTCATTCTTCTAACATTTTGAGCTGCAAAATTACCAATTAAAGTTTTATATTCAATATTTTCTAACATATTATTTTTGATAGATAATATTGCTAAACCATTTAATGCGTTTTCAGACTAAAACGCAGAGTTCATCTCTAAAACAGTACTAGCTGTGCGTTTTCAGCCTTCAAACATGCTCAACTCTGCGTTTTCAGACTAAAACGCAGAGTTCATCTCTAAAACAGCACTAGCTGTGCGTTTTCAGCCTTCAAACAGGCTCAACTCTGCGTTTTCAGCCTAAAACGCAGAGTTCATCTCTAAAACGCATGCGGCCTGTGCGTTTCGACTCCCAACGAGCGCCCAACTCTGCGTCTCATCTTTAAGACGCAGAGTTAAGGTCCGAACGCAAGCGGCCCTTGCGTTTTCAACTCCCAACAAGCGCCCAACTCTGCGTCTCATCAATAAGACGCAGAGTTAAGGCCCAGAACGCTGTTTTCAGCGTTTTGACTCGTTCAAAACACTAACAGAACAGTTTCAGAACTGTTTTTCCCCACGATTTGAGGGATTTTCGCCCCACTTAAGAGCGGATTAAGGGGGTAGTTACCACCTTTAATCCTCTATAAATACCAGAAACTCAATTGAGTTAAGGGATCGAATTTTTTCTCATCAACACGAGGAGATTCGGTCAAAAGGCTGGCTTTTGGCTCTGGGCTCTTGGATCCTTCTTTTTTGGGCAGCAAAGAGGAGATCTTTGGCTTGGCAGCAAGGGGGAAATCGACGTTCATCCTCAGCAACAACAAATCAAGTCCATTAATATCTAAATGTTCATCATGTTTTAGTGCATTTTCGAGATTAAGACAATAATGTTTCAATTCAATATCATTTAAAGCTTTTAACTTTTTCAAATTAAACAAAAAACCAAAAAAAAACTTATATGTTTTAAATTTTTCAAACCTACTTTCAATTGAGCCAAGCGATTTATCAACTATGTATAAGAAATATTCAATACGAAAAGATTCTTCAGCATTAAATATTGTTTCATTACCAATACTTTTATCAAATTGTTTTTTTCTATGAATTTTACGTTTTTCTTGAAATATAGGTTGTACGATCATTTCATTAGCAAGTTCTTTAGTTGAATTCAAAGTAGATATAAAACCATTTTTGTCTATAATTTTCTAAATATACAATAAGACCTTTGTTTGCGTCAAAAGTTGGTTTTGTCATGGAATTCATTATATCTTCAGTCGATTACAATAAATTCAAAAGAAATAGCCTTTTTATAAGACTTCTTTTACACAACAAAATGAAAATTATAACTCTTGGGAAACAAACGCAGGATCGTTGTTTGGATCACTGCTTGCGTGGGATCTTTGCCTGTGCCGGGGGTGCGTTAGCCCGTGGACCACCAAATCACAGATTCTGATCGAATCGTGAGGGGTTTATGATTCTGACTTCGTTTATCGAAGTGAGAACTTGAAACGATATCTTATCAAGGTAAGATAGTCGTTCTTCTTGAAATCAAGTCAAAGCCTGAATATCAAGGAGTTGCGAGAAGCTCAAGAACTCTGCTCTCTCTCTGTGCTCTGGATTGCTCTGAAATGCTCAAAATGATCAGCCCCCGTCAGAAATGACCCTAGAGGGGTATTTATAGCCTCTGGGGTTCATAACTAACAAAACTCAACCCAAGACCGAATTAGTATGGCGAGAACTGTCTCGCTGGCCGAGACAGTGTTTGCTGTCTCGCCCAGCGAGACAGTAAATTTGCTGTCTCGCCCAGCGAGACAGTAAATACTGTCTCGGAAAACAAATATTCTTGATAGTTTCTCGCTGTAACTGCCTTCCCACGTTTTAAACTCCGTTATTCTGGTGGTTATCAACGTGATTCTCGCCCACGACGTTCCCCACGTTCTTGAACAGTTTGTGGCCATGTGTCGACGGTTTCTGAATGTTTGAAAACTGTCTTGCGTGCGAGACAGCAAAGTCTGTCTCGCACGGCGAGACAGCAAAGTCTGTCTCGCGGGCGAGACAGTCTATACTTGTGTCCTTTTGTTGATTTTTTGGATGATCTTCTCTCCAGCTGTATTTGGATATCTTTCAGCATTTTTTGACGCCTACAACCTTTTAATTGATCTATGACAATATCAATATGCATATCTTTAGATTGTAAGATTTTACTAACTGAATTAACAGCAAACAGTATGTCATACCAAATATTCATAGCTAATAAGAATTCAAAATTTTCAATCTCATAAGTTGCTAAGCTATTAGCTTCACTTTTTATCTTTGGATCTTCACTAATTTTTGCTAATTGAATCAAAGCATCTCTTATATTTGAAGCTTGAAATTTTATTGCTTTAACACTTTCAATCCGACTTTCCCATCTAGTTTGAGATAAAGATTTAACGGATAACTTGCATCCAATATCCTCTAAAATTTTCCATCGTTTAGTAGATGAAGCAAACAATGAATATATACGTTGTAACACTCCAAAAAAAGAAATAGCTGTAGGACATGAATTAGCTATATCACATAAGACTAAATTTAAATTATGACAACCACATGGTGTATATAATGCTCTAGGATTTATATCTAATAGCCTCTTTTGTACTCCATTGTGTTTTCCTTTCATATTAGATCCATTATCATAACCTTGCCCTCTTATTTCGCTAACATCAAGTTCATATTTTTCCAAAATATTTAAAAGTTCATCAAAAAGGCCTTTTCCCGAAGTATTGTCTACTTTTAAAAACTCTAAAAAGTATTCTTCAATCTTTATTGGACTTGTTAAAGTATCAACACATCTTAAAATAAGAGTCATTTGTTCTTGATGACTTGCATCTGGAGTACAATCAAGGATAACTGAAAAATATTTTGGTTCTTTTATTTTTTTTAATGATCATTTGTTTAATTTCAGAAGCTAGCAACTCTATTATTTCATTTTTCATTTTATGACTAAGATAATGATTTTGAATTTCACCTTCTTGAATACGTTTAACATGTTCTTGCATTATGATTTTGAATTTCACCTTCTTGAATACGTTTAACATGTTCTTGCATTATGGGATCAAATTCCGCTATCATTTCAACTAAGCTTAAAAAGTTTCCATTATTTTTTTCATATATCTTTTCTTTTGTTCCTCGAAATGCAAGATTATTTTTTGATAGATGTTTTACTATAGCAATAAGTCTTAGCAAAACTTTTTTCCAGTGTTCTTTTTCTTTATTAATTTGTTCTTGAATGTTTTTATCTATTGTCTTATTTTTTTGTAATCTTATTTCTAAATCCACCCACTTACACATATTAGTGATATGTTCATGACTTGTTTCATGACTTTTAATTTTATATCCAAGATTTTTCCAACCTCTAGTACCTTCGTTAACTAACTGACTTGTACTAGATTTTAAACTAAATAATTTGCAACAAAAGCAAAAAACTCTATCTAAATGTTTTGAGTAAACTAACCACCTTCTTTCATGTTTTTCTCAATTTGACAATTTTTGTATGTAATATGATGTAGAAAAGTGTCTATTATTTTCATCTTTGGGAAAATCTATTTCTTCATATTTAATTGGACATTTTTCAACTATTAGATCTATAAAATTTTGATCAATACATTTCCATTGTCCAGGATCATAAATATTGATAAGAGTTGAATTTGATATCTCATTCATCTCTAATTTTTTTTCTTGGCCCTCATGTGAATTTTCTTTATATTCTTCATTAAAATTAGGAGTACTAGCTTTTTCTTCATGAATATTATTATCGTTAATATCATTATTTTGTCCTAAATTCTCAACATATTCTTCTAATTCATTCTCAAGCAAAGATTCATCTATTCTTTCTTCTTCCGTTGAAGTTGATGTAATAATATCTTTATTACTAAAAACAAATTTATCAAGAGCCCCTTGTTGAGATCGAATTAATTTTTCAACTCTTTTTCTTTTTTTCAATTTTTGACAACCACTTTCATATTTTTTATTAGGCATGCTTTAAAAAAATAAATACCAAATAAAAAGCTTTCAATATATATCTACAATATCTCTAATTAAGCATAAAAATAAATTAATATGAATAAATGATAAAGAATA
This sequence comes from Asparagus officinalis, assembly GCF_001876935.1. Classification (NCBI taxonomy): domain Eukaryota; kingdom Viridiplantae; phylum Streptophyta; class Magnoliopsida; order Asparagales; family Asparagaceae; genus Asparagus; species Asparagus officinalis. Next base: position 124,912,788 of record NC_033801.1, on the reverse strand, counting down.
TGGAATAACTTTAGTTAGAAAGATAGAACTGACAAAAAACTCTATCTAAATCTTTTGAGTAAACTAACCACCTTCTTTCATGTTTTTCTCCATTTGACAATTTTTGTATGTAATATGATGTAGAAAAGTGTCTATTATTTTCATCTTTGGGAAAATCTATTTCTTCATATTTAATTGGACATTTTTCAACTATTAGATCTATAAAATTTTGATCAATACATTTCCATTGTCCAGGATCATAAATATTGATAAGAGTTGAATTTGATATCTCATTCATCTCTAATTTTTTTTCTTGGCCCTCATGTGAATTTTCTTTATATTCTTCATTAAAATTAGGAGTACTAGCTTTTTCTTCTTGAATATTATTATCGTTAATATCATTATTTTGTCCTAAATTCTCAACATATTCTTCTAATTCATTCTCAAGCAAAGATTCATCTATTCTTTCTTCTTCCGTTGAAGTTGATGTAATAATATCTTTATTACTAAAAACAAATTTATCAAGAGCCCCTTGTTGAGATCGAATTAATTTTTCAACTCTTTTTCTTTTTTTCAATTTTTGACAACCACTTTCATATTTTTTATTAGGCATGCTTTAAAAAAATAAATACCAAATAAAAAGCTTTCAATATATATCTACAATATCTCTAATTAAGCATAAAATTAATAAGAATAAATGATAAAGAAAATTAAATAGATTTTAGTTAGAAAGATAGAACCTAGATCCAGAGGCGGCTCACAGCTGGCGGAGCTGAGCTGCGCCTGCGGAGGTGGCTGGTGGGGCGGACTAGACAGAGACGGATGATGGGAAGTTGGATGATCGGAGCAGAGGCGTCGGCGGAGCCTGATTCTGGCGTTAGGAAGTTGGATCGTCGGATCGGAGCACTGGAGCAGCGGCGCGATGTCGCGACGGAGCCTGGTAGTGAGCGGCCGGACTAGACCGCGAGACGGAGGCAGAGCCACCGAGCTTGGGCCCTTAGGGTTGGGGTTTTGCTGCCGCGTTGGGCCGCTGGAGAGCGGAGGCGGAGCGCGGGCGCCAGCAGTAGTGACTGGAGTGGAGGCG
>NC_033801.1:124857992-124911715 GCF_001876935.1 Asparagus officinalis | reverse complement strand
TGCTTGAGTTTGAGAGAGAGAGACTGAGAGAGGAGGCGGCGGAAGAATGAGAGATTGAGATAGGGTTTTTGGCTGCTTGTGGTGTGGGGGTTTAAAATATTAGGGGGTGGGGGGCCCTACCCAAAATGAGGCACAAGGCAACTGCCTTAGTTGCCTAAGGGTAGGGCCGGCCCTAGTTACGAGTTGGTTGTGAAAGTTACAAGTTGGTTGTGAACCTCGGTAAGGAGTTAGTTGTGAAGATTACAAGTTGGTTGTGAAGGTTAGTTAACAATAATCACAATCAACTTATTGTCGAGGTTCACGACCAACTCATAACATCCACAAACAACTCGTAACATTCACAACAAACTCAAAACTTTCACAATCAACGCGTAACTTTCACAAACCAACTCGTAACCTCCACAACCAACTCCTAATCTTCACAACCAACTCTTAACCTTCATAACCAATTCCTTATTGAGGTTCACAATCAACTCATAACATTCACAACCAACTCATAATCTTGACAACCAACTTGTAACATTCACAACCAAATCATAACTTTGACAACTAACTCCTAACCTTCACGACCAATTCGTAATCTTGACAACCAACTCGTAAACTAAACAATCAACTCGTAATCTTCAAAACCAACACATAACATTCCTTCACAACCAACTCATAACCATAACAACAAACTCATTACAGTGAAATAACAATAATAAATAAATTTACAGACTCTACTTTAATCTAAAGTCATCAATTTTTTTAAAAAAATTACAACAATATGTAAAATAATAAAAAAATATAGCACACAGATTCAAGTACAAATTAAAAAGGGGAAAAAAATTACACCAAGAGTCACCGAAGTTTTTGCCTTTTTCTTCAAAATGGCGACGCTAAATCTATCGCAACTCGTCATCACCGTCTTCAAGATCGCAGTTTTCTTCGCCTCATGAATGAACGCCAGGTAAGTTTCATCATCAATGTTGACGCCGTTGGAAAATTTTGGAGGGAACTAGAATTTTTCCTCCCAAAACCCATTCCAAATCATCACAGTGACATTATGAAAAGAGAGAGAAAGAGAGAGAAAGAGTATTATGGTCTTCACATATTTTAAACTCTTAGGTTTTCTGTTTTGGGGGCTCAGAGAATTGTAATTTTGCTTTTGGGAGTTTTGGGAGTGCTGAAAAAGTCTTGGGGGTGAGCGAAATACTTGTAAGGAAATTGGGGGCCAGAAACAATTTCCAAAAAATGATCACATGTAAGCTTTGACGTTGACTTATTTACAATGATGCAGGAGAATGTAGATGCAGATATGTATACCGAATATCTATTTTTAATGTGGTATAGATATGTGTATTGATATATACTTTTCCCCCAATCTTAATCGTTTCCAACGTGGCTATTTGTTTCCTTGTAGGGTCGATTTGTTTGCACGGAAGTGACAATGAAGTAAAAGAAGTAAAAGAAATAGAGACTACTTCTGCTACTTTCAAGCAAAAATATTTATGTATTTATTTAGAAATACTACTTTTGCTACTTTTTTAAATGATGACATAAAATTTAAACTTCTTCTTCGTTAGCGGTAAAATACCCTTACCCTTGTATGGATTCAACCGATTCTCTTTGTTGAGTTTGGTGAAGAATGAGAAAATCCTTGGATGAATACAACTGATGGCTTTATTACTCTCGAGCCATCTTAAAATATATGTAATTATTCAATGCATAAGCCACAATATATCTATATCTATTTCTATTTCTATACTATACTATTATTACTATTATTATTATTATTATTATTATTATTATTATTATTATTATTATTATTATTATTATTATTATTATTATTATTATGTAAAAGAGGATTGATATGTTAAAACTTTTGATTGCCTTTTTTACACTCCCAAATTTTAATAATTCCAATTATTTCTCTAATTTAATCTTTCATTAAGTACTCATAATTTCTAATTAATTATGCACCTTCTCATCTAATCTAATATTATTATAAAAGTGGGTTGCGATGTTAAAACATTTCTTTCCGAAATGCCCTCCAACACATCCATTCATACATACATGAAAATATATACATGCTCAGATTTTCATAACCTCCCCATTGCTTGCACATCCATGCATATATACATGAAGATATACATACAATTTTTCATAACCTCCCAATTGATTACCGTTAATTTTTAAATTAAACACCCACTCATAGCACTCCTCCACTAACACTTGGTACACTAAACATAAATTTGTTTGCACTGCCACTAATGATAAAAAATGTTACAACTAATTCCTCTCCCACCAAATCACTATAAATAACAATAAAATTTTATCACACTTCTCCAATCAACATTCTAATTCATAATTGAAATTAGATAATGAAGAAAAGAGCCAAATCTAGCTCGCTTTTCTCCTTGCTGCTTCAGCATCTTCGAGGCTTTCTCTATAATCTTTATAATTTTCATGTTCTTTTCTTGATCAACGTTGCTATGCACTAAGATTTTTAAGGTGTTCAATTGTTTTTTTTACCTTTTTTTGAGATGATGTGAATATATGTGATTCATTTAATAAATAATAATAATTAAAGTTTCTATCCATTTTCTCATTCTGTTTTTGTCTCAAACTATGTTCGTGTGGGATTCTGTTAACTATGAGGTTTTTGGTGATTCCTTACATGATTACATGCATTAAATTAAAGAAGCAAAAAAGAAACTCCTAACTTATTATGTAGCTTATCAGTTTGAGGATAAAGTTATTCTATATTAATAAGTTAATTATTATTAATTAGATAAATAATTTAATAAATAACTAATTTAATTTAATAAACTATAAGGTACCTCAGTGCTCTTAAGCCTCTCAAAAAAAACCCTTAAAATTGGGCATTCCTTAGATAATATCACTTAACTCCAAAATGTTATAAAACCCTACTAACTTTTAATGATCTCACTAAGGCCCCTTAAACTTTCAATAATTTTCAAAAAGCTCTTCTTAATGGCCTTAATGCTAACTTGTTCTTTTTCACATGTAGGTAAATTTATGCAGGGTGATTTTTTTCCCAGTGAAAATTGTATTTCATGCTTTTAGGGTTTTTTTTAACAATGTTAAAAGTTGAAAAGATTTTTCTAAGAACCATAAAGCTTAAGGAGGTTTCGTGTTATTTTAAAAGTTTGGAAGTTCATTTGGAGGCATTTGTTGAATTTATCCTAAATAGAATGTATAAACATATGATTAGAAAAATTGATTCGCTATCTAATAAATTATCCATTGCAAATCAAACTAATTTTAAGTACTATATATAATAAAAATATACATTAGGCACATAAATTTATCATGGCATATAAATAGAAAAATAGAAACACGTGCAAGCATGTGCACCATGCTAGTATTATAAAAAACTTTGATCATTCGCTAGAATATAATTAATAATTTATATTAATAACAACAAAGATAAAAATAATAATAAATATAAGCAATGTTAGAATTTATTATAAATCATTATTAATTATCATAAAATAGTATAATAATATAGAAGGTATAATTATCTTAATATTATTACTTAAATTAAGAATTACACTATTGTTTAATAATTATAGTTCTAAATACATTACTGAATAATAGTATATAAACTAATTAATTGAGTTTTTTTAATAAACGATTATATTACTTTGTAGTGTTCGCAATATTGGACGATTTCCTTTGTTAAAACTGAATTTTAATTATTTAACGGAAAAAATAACCAAAACATGAAGCAAGTGCACTATACTAGTTATAAAAAAGCATCATAAAAAATCAATCCAAGTCAAAATTTTATTTTCAGATCTGGTCGAAGTGGGATGCAAATAAAATATGCCGCCCATAACATGGTTCACGTTCCGTCTGCTTGCACAAATATTGCGGGCCTGTTCCGTATTCTAAATCACAGTCTTTGTATTTTTTTTAAACTCTATTCTAAATCACAGTCTTTGTAGGAAAAAAAAACAAAATGTGTAATTTTTAGTTTGAGACATTATTTGGTTTCATAAAGTTAAGAAAGTTCGACACATTTTTAATTACCAAAAAGAGTTAAGATTTTACTTAAGATGAACATTTTGAATACATTCTTTTTTTAGAAAATACAGTCATATATAGTTTTTTAATTGATGGTTATCATCAGCCCGTAGCGTCAAAGGAGAAAATCATTTGAAACATTGGAAGAAACAAACTGTCACATAACAGACCAAAGTGACTTTAGCATCAAGCACAAAGATGATGGCCGATTGTCCATCTGCAAGATTCTCTTATTTCCATATGCTGATTCTCTTAACTACTTGAATCCAACTAGCATCATGAGATGGGAGGATACCTTGGATGAATTCAACTGATTCTCTCTTTGTTGAGGCTGGCGAAGGATGAGACAGGAGGTAGAAAATTGGAGAAGAGAGCATGTACAAGGGCTTTTGCTAGAGAAAGGAAATGAAAAGATTCCTTGCACAGATATAGCTAAACATGATTTATTGTATTTTATAAGCTGGAAAAATCACATGCATACATTAATGGAGGATCCATGATTTCTGAAAAGTGGTCACTATATAATTATTAACTAAAAAGTTTACATTTGTTTCTATTGACATCAATTATCAAACAGGGAATAAATTGCAAGATTATCTTCAAGTTTGTGGATTGATTAGGGTCCTCTCTCTTCTCCTAATGAATGGTTCTAGGAGACACTGTTTATCACGTACAAGAAAAAACTCGAAAGAGTCTGGAGTTGGTTATTCGGTTGTTCATCCGACGATCAAATCAGCAAATGATATTGAGTGGGGAAATATAGAGTTAACTGGGTAAAAAAAAAAGACAATAGAGCTTTACCTCATGCAGTGCCTCCCCTTTTTATAGTGGTTCTGAGAGCCAAGAAGTTAACTTGGGCCGAGTCCAACTAGGCAGCTGAGTTAGCATACAGCTGACAGGTGTCAGCCGCTGTGAAAGAAGGGTTGTCCAGGTATTTCATGCTAAGCCATATCACCTGCTTGGTATTAATGGGGCCTGATAAGTCATAAAGACTTTATTGACTGGGTTAATAATGACTTTGTTAGGGCAGTTAATTCAATGTCAGGCGGCTGCCGACACGAGATTCGAGAAAACTACAAACTCTCTTAGTAATCTAGCTGATAGTCGACTATATATGTTGATGACTTGGGTCGGGCGGGGGGTTATTCGTAGAGGTGATTGGCCGGTTTGGATTACAAGTACTGCCTTTTGTTTCGGTTACACGAGATGTCGGTCAAACAGTTGGTCAAGCTAGATTGCTCGGGAATTTAATTGAAGGGTTGTCCGTGTGGCACCGCATTTTGCCTTGGTTACATGAGATGTCGGTCGAACAGTTGGTTGAGCTAAGGCAGAGATTATTTTGATTTTGATTTAGCTGTATAAACTGCAAGACACGTGTCTACTGTTCAGTGGAGATTAACAATAATGTTTTTAGGGGTATAACAGTTCCCAATGAGTTTTCACATTTTAAAAGAAGCACATAATAGGAAAAAACGTCTTAATATTGTTTTACCTAAATTCTATTTATTTTATTTATTATAAGTAATTTGTGATATATGACGTTATTTAAAAAAAAAATCCAAACCCTAGACCTTCATATCTCAATCTATCTAGGGCCAAAAAATTAGAGGAGTTGAGGAGGCGACAAGGCTCTGCAAGAGTTGTCGAACGAAGAAGAAAGAGATCACAATCTACGATTTATAAGAGAAAAGATGTCGAGAATATGTATTTTTTTAGTTGGTAGCGATGGGTAGAGATTTGCTTTTAACATAATTTTTATGTGGTCACCAATTTATTAGTGGCGGTCATCATGTTTAAAATCGAAGTGTATTTTATTTATTCTTAGGGACTATTTAGTTGGTTTTAAAAAAAGAAAATCTAAAATCTATTATGAGAAACATATTTTCTATAATAGGTTATTTTCTTTTGTTTGGTTCACCTCCTGAAAGTAAAAAAATAGATAAGATGAGATGCGTTGTTATCATCTTATCGGAGGATGCGACACAATTTTAAGGAAACCAATTTCATAATTTTTTTTAAGAAAATGGGTAGAAAACAAGTTTTATTGATATTCTCATCCTATTTATTTTTTTTAAAATCAACCAAACAGTCCCAAACGGGCTCTTAGTAAAGGGTATCATGAGTTCTGATCTCTCTATGCTAAGTGGGGCCACTTGACCCCACCTTGCGTTGAATGGATACACCTATGGCATACATACACGTTCTTGCATCTCACTGTAAGATTATCTTATAGATTACATCTAGTCAATTTTACTATTACACCAGTTTTTTTACCTCATTAACTCCATATGATTTATTTCTAATAGCAAATTAGGAATACCAGATTATGATTTTTTTTCTTGGAAAGAATTATGCTATGCTGGTTGTGTTGACTGGGTACATTCAATGAATCCTGGCTCAGCTTTCTGTGCATTGGATAAATGTTTAATGTTTCGGCCTATGAATCAATAAAGAATAGATAAATTTCACAAACCTCCCTGAACTTTAGATGGTTTACGTAAAACATCCTATATGATTGACAATTTAAGCTCGTATGAAATTTTCATGAATGTTGAGGAATGAGGAGTTTCACAAACCCTCCGAACTTTGAAAAGATATCATTAAGATAGTTAAAATGGAAAAATAAAAATTAGGAAATTTTCAGGGGAGTGTCTTTTCTGCTATTTCTATATTTTTTCAGATATTTTTAAATTTCAGGCGACTTGAGAAACTTCTCATTGGTTCAGGTGGATTTTGTGAAATTTAGAAAGTGTAGACTGGTTTTGTAAAAGACCTAAGTCAGGGGTTTTTGCGAAATTTATAGTTCAGCGTACAAGATAACGGAGTCAGAGTCTGTCAAGTTCTTACTGGATTAAATATTTCCGTTACCCAGTAAATAATAATCCATATCCGACCGTCCAAGACGAAATCAGCGGACGAGATAACAATACGTGGCACCACCTTATTCGATGAGGTCCGCACGAGTGGATCGTGAGTTTAAGATGAATCTGGGCCGTTGAAAAGGTCCGAGCCCTCTGAGTTGGCGCGTTTCATAGGCCTATAAAGCCCAAGTCTCCTTCACCCTCGAAAACTTTTCGCTCTCCCGCCGCCGCCAGCAAAAACTCCCGCCAATTTGAAGAGAAAGGAACTCCTAACTCTCTCTCTCTCTCTCTCTCTCTCTCTAGATCTTAAAGGTGCGTTCTTTTTCGATTCGCTTGCTTTCATTTCTGGATTCATGTTGTTATTTGTTTGGGATCTTTGGTTACTTCAGGATTCGAGTGTTTTGGCTCTTGTTGGCTCATTTTGTTTAAAAAACTAGGGCTTTTTTTTTGGGGAGTTTGTTTTTTGATTTTTGTAAATGTTTTTCTAAGGGGAGTTTGGTCATATGATGTCTTTGATAGTGAAAAGTTTTTGGCGTAGAAAAACGTGTTTTGAGCTTAATTTGTTTTCTTAGGCTTGGAGAATTAGGGATTTTTAAAAATACTTTTTCAGTTTTTTTGGGGATTTTAGTCTTATGAAGTTTTTTTGGTTAGCGAATAAGGTTTATTGTGTAAAAATTGTGTTTTTGAGCTTGATTTCTTTTGGTTTGAAGAAATTGGGGCTTTTAATGATTTTTAGGCGTATTTCTAATATATATGATTCTGAAGTTTTGTTTTTGCCAGTACATTTAGGGCTTTCAGTGAAATTTGGTTTTCTTTCACTAAAATCGATGTTCCCACGAAAAACTTGAAAATATATTGATTACAACTCAATTATTCCATCATATTCACAATCAATGGAATAATATTTTGACCGTAAAAACCAATAGTTTTGTATTTAGGTAACCTAATGTCATTTAAGGAGTCCTTCATTGTGAAGTTAAGCTTTTCCCCCAAATGAGCTTGGTCTATATTTTTTTTTAATTTTTATTAGCCTCTGAAAGTTTTTTTTTAATTATTTTTGAGAATTTAGATATTCACATTACTACTTCTATTTTAGGGGAGTAAATACTAAGAAATTTGCAGTTTTATTTTTGGATAGACTGATTGAACAGTATAATTATATTTATTTGCTTTATTATCTATTTATTTATTTTTTTGGTTGATCAATAAATACAATAGGAAGAAAAGGATTGTATTCGTTGTAGAATACTTGATATTTTGAAAATTTCCCCCATTTGAAGCTCTTCCCCCGTCTGATTTTGGTTTCTTTTATCTTTCAATATAAGCTTCACACTCAATTACTTAGTTAAGCTGTAATTTTTTGAAACAAAAAGCTTTGATTCATCAGTTTTCGAAATTTTTTGTATCTTTGATAGATTGGCTCACATAAGTGGGAGTTTTAATTTTCAATCTGTTGCTTCCTTTTTAAATGTTTTTCCGCAGGACGGGAGAAGGAAACTCTTCCTGAAGATAAAGCATGGCCGAAATCAGAATCGTAAAAGTTGACAGTTCTAATGAGGAATCCGGAGTCACTGCAGAGATTATGGACAGTATGGAGGATTCATTCACACTTAAATCCTCGTCTCTGGAGGAAATTGCAACTTCAGAAATTAACAGGCCGAAGACTTTGATATCAGATTCTAAAATCGAAGGGCAGAAATCTTTAGATTCAGTTTCCTTCACGTCTCCTATTGTTGAAGAAGCTAATGGTGTGAAGCTCATTAATGGAGATGGAGAATTATATCCTTTAACCCCCTCCCCAGATAGCGAGGCTGTGGAAATTTCATCAGCTTCTGATCAAACTGATGATCTGGAAATTCTAACTGATTGTGAAACTCCAACTGGAAACCTTTTCAATCCATTTGCTCCTGGTCCTGAAGAATTGGTACTTGCTCCTCTAAAGAAAATGCAGCGGGAATTTAAGATCCCTACTCGCCGGCAGTTAAATTTTGATACTTGCTGTGATTTTGAGGAAAAGGTTGTTCCTGCTATCGCAGATGAGGAAGACTGTATCTTGGAATCAGTATGTAAATCATTTATTGAATTGATTGTTTCAAACCAGCTCAAAGAGATATGCAATGAAGACTTGGTTGAAGAAGAAGAAGAAGAAGAAGACAGAGAAGAAGATAATTTATCTGATGATACATTTGAAGGCTTTAAGACTCCGACTTCTGTGCCTCTGTTAACGGGTATTGCAGAGACTTGCCCAGATGCTCCTATGAGGCCCAGCTCCAAAACAAGGAAGTTTGATCAAACTGTTTGCCGAAAGCTTGATTTTGGGAGCCAGTTGATTTGAGATCGCTGTTAGAAAGAAGAGGATGGTTGTCTAATTGAATTTATCTTAGGTAGGTTGTAAAGAAGTGTCTTACTTTTCAAGCAGTGGATTCTCAGGTTGATGGTGTCAACTTAATTGGCTATCTCTGAACATCTGAGGAAGGCATCTGAGGTTCAAATGAGCTGTTTTGGTGTTACCCAACAAAAAATCCATCAGAATTTTTAATCTAGCATCCTGTTGTAAGGTTAACTCTTACATTAGCATGCGAGTCCTGTTAATAGAATTAGTCCTGCTGATCTGTTGCAGTCGATATCAGCATTGTGCAACATGTAGATTAAATTATACATGTCTTTTGGAAACATCTAATGTTATGACTGTTCCCAGTCTTTCTTAATATATTGTCATATTTATGTTTTCCATCTTGTCAATTATGGTATTTATCAATACATGGTCGTACTTATGTGTTCTGTCTTATCTGTATATTAGCAAGAGTGTGAGTACTTTTTTATGGTAAAATTTTGAGTCTCGCCGTTATTTGTTTTTTGCATCAGTTTCACTTTGATCAAATACTCTGATTCTTTTAGATTTGAGTATGTACTTAAGGTCGTTGATGTGCTAAATTCTTTAACTATGAGACCTTCGTAACTTTGAATACTGCTATATAAGCACAAGTACTAGTTTGCATTAGATTCTTTAATTTCGGTACTTCTAGAAATTATGAACTTCTACTCTATTACTTTAAGGTAGTTTGCTTCTGATCTGTAGAAATGCATCTAACGAACTCTAGGTTCTGTTTGCAGTTAACCTCTTTAAGTGATTACTGGTCTCTCTCTCTCTCTCTCTCTCTCTCTCTCTTCCTTGCTTTCTCATTTTCATAATACTCTCATTATCTATTGTAGTACGTGGATCGTGCTGTTATTGTTTCAGTCTTAGCGGATACCGGAAACTGCAATGCTAGTCAGCTAGGTTTGTTTTTCTCTTGGCATAGGGGACGTTGATGAGATTTATGTTGATGAGATTTATGCTATGTGAATGTCAGATATTGAAAACCTATGTGTGTTTATGTTTCATGTCCAAGTCATGCTTAACTATATTAAGACATGCTTTGTTGGATAAATTTGGTTGTGATCTTGGCCTAATTTTGTCTTAATCCAGCTTCTTGGTGTGGAAAGTTGTGATGCCCCATGCTTGTGCAAACCCAAGGAGTTAACTAAATTATCCAATTCCAATTGTTTTAATTTAGTCTTTGACAATTGAGACAATGCTACATTTTGGTTGTGCTCTAGGTTGACTGATCTCTGAATAGGTAGCACAGTTCCCTTTTATTTTCATATTTAAACTATGAAAACTTTCTGGGTATTATATAGTCAAATTATAATTTGTTCTGCTGTCAAGTGAATTCAATATTAACCAGGAAGATAAGTAACTTACCATGGAACTTCCGAGTGTAAGCAACTATAATAGTGGAATTCTTTGATAAGATGTGAATTATTATTATTAGTTTGGTATTTATCTTAGATATGATTTCCATGTAGAAAGAACTGATGCTACTGAACCAAGAGAGTGAGAGCACTGCTGCACTGACCTGTTTATATGTGCCGTATTATGTTGGGAAGTGATCAGGATCATGACATTGAATAAAGGTCACTCTTAGAGAAAATAATTAGACCAATAGAGTCAAAGTAACCTGCCAGGTCTCATGTATTGCATACCTATAATTTTCTCTTGATAAATACCTTGCGGGATTGGTTGTTGTTAATCGCTTTTTAACTTTTTCATGCTATTACAAGCGTTAAGTGGTCAACATTGTTAATTTACGACTTCTATTTTTTACATCTCTATTCATGACTGGAGTTTTTCAGATTTTGTTTCACATTTGGTTGGAAACTCAATTCAGCTCTAGTCAAACAGCCTGAGGTATATTTATGTTTGGATTTAAAATTTTGAAGTGTCCATACTCTGTAGATTTAACATTGAATGAAAAATTGATTATGTTTGGTATCTCTGCAAGATGCCTGATGTACATGCCCACCATTGTCTTTCTAGTTTAGTTGTAAGTTAAAAAAGGGTAAAAGTATGTGGAGGCCTTTTCCAATATTGATACCCCTAAACACGGATGCTAGGACATATGGAAGGTAAGCATATTTGGAATCTTGGGTTGCTGATATCTATCTGGTAGTTTGCAACATTTACTACTACCCTTAAGAGTGATGATATCATAGAGGACATTTATGGAACCAGGTTGAAGGATAATAACCCTCGTGAGAGCACTAAAAATAGTGATGTGCTAAGATTCTAATATATGTTTGTGCTTTTATTGTTTATCTCCTTCTCAAACCAACTATAGGCTATCACATTTTTGCGATGAACTTTACAACCTACACAGTCATGAGTTAGAAAGATGGGATTTTATCTGAAAACATCAAACGCCGACAAATTCCTAATCTATTATGGGTTGGAAAATGCAACTATGTAACATGCTGGCATCTTTTATGCCACGAAAACACTCGGCTTTATGTGTACTTGATGAAATAAGATTTCATGTTTCAATACCTTTTGGGGTTTATGTGTTCAGAAAATTAGAAGTCAGGCAATCTACTTGACTATTTTCTCTGTTTGGACATTATTATCTTAAAACTTTCAGCATCTTGATGGTTTTGTTTCATGGTTCAACTTCATTGATATCTGATGAAAATTTCTGGTGGATTACTGCCTATGTCTTGGATAATTTTGCTATATCAATGTTTTGGGTTTTTTTAATTGCCTTGTAAACTTGAGAACAGAAGAGAAAAAGAAGGGGAAAAAAAAGGTTGAATGTTTCTTTGATAATCTCATCTGTGCTACATTTCATTTTGTGCATCAGGTTTGTACATAATGCGCACGCTGTATATGTTTGTTTGTATAAATTTGCACTCCTTCTATTTGTGCGTATCAGTTGCAGTTATTTCTGTTTATCGTTTAAATTCTGTAATGCTGAAGCTGACGATATCGACAGAAGCAAGTTTTTTAAGGTTTCAAGAGCTCAAGTGCTAAACATTGAGGACTAAAGCCAAGCACCGGAAAAACCATCATATATGCTTCATTCGCAAGAAAACGCAAGAAAAGGCTCTAACTGTAAAGAAATTGCCACACTCACAACTTGAAAATGTTCACCTGGAAATGTATGAGATGTACTGTTGTTTTTATGAGCTGCATTTTTGGCTTAAACTTATAGCTGCCAATATTTTCATGCTGCGCTAGTTGTAGATTTTTGCTCGACGGCGAGGTCTCATTTGCATCAATTAACTGATTATTTGACATGATTTTTAAAATGCAAAAGCTTATATATTTATCCAAAATCTAAGAACATTGTAGTCTTCTAAAGTTTGCGTTAACTTGAGAGTCTCTGCTGGGTATTATCTGTGATTAATAATGTGCAAAATATTGTCTCCGTGATTACTGATTAGCAATGCGCAAATGCATGCAAGGAATCTTAATGTCTACAAAAATAAATTAGCATTATCAAGTCTCAATGTATTTATTTTAGTAGTTAGCAGAGTCATTAATTCTAAATTTCAAATCAGAAATTCTCAAAATCATTTTTTCTGCATTTTCTGAACCCTGACTGATTCCAGTTTAATCTCTGCATCAACCACGTTTAAACAAAACAACCCGCTTTTTCCTCTACTTCTCTTACACGGAGCCAAAGAAGGAACCAACACAAACTAATACTGCACAAAACAACCCTAAACTCTCATTGAAAAATTCTCTCTTTTTATCTCATACAATGCTCTAGCTTTTGAAAATATTTCTTTCATTTTCTTGTGAAATTTTTTTCCTAGTACATAATGTCAGAGTACGGATCTCCAACCTTCAAGAACAATGAAGATAAAGGATCCTCGTCTTCATCGGATTCCGAACAGGAGACTAAACCGACAATTTCGAAGAAGAAGATGTTTGGAAGAACGGTGCCAATTCACGGTTATATTGGAGGAGGAAAAGGTAAATGGTTTTGTTTTTGTTAATTAATTAATTTCCAGAGTGTTTGTCTAATTTATGTTTTTTTGGCCTATAATTGATTTACTAATAGAATTTTCAAAAGTAATGGTAGAGTTTTTTTCCTTTAAAATATAACGTTCTATAGAAATATTATCCTAAAAATAAAGCTTGCTCTTTGTATGAAAATCTAAGTATTATTATATACTACTGCCAAATAGTGATTTTTTGCTATCAATTCATATTCTTGTATATTGTTTCCCTTTGTGATGTTTTATATGTAGATGCAATCTTTTCGAGAGAAAAATATATGTAAAAACTTGCATATTTTATTTCGTTATAATCTTGATAGCACAAAAGGAGTTGAGTTTTCGACTATACATCTGAAAAATGGTAGAAAAAGGTACTGATCATTGTGAAGACTAATGCCATTATGTGTTGATTGATCTGTTTTCAGAACAAGTTTTATTCATTATCTTTTTATACGGGCCGAAAACTAGACCATTTCATGCAGTGATAAGTTTTCTTTTTTCTAAAAAACTTGTTTTAATTTTTTTTTTCCTGGAAATAGTCGTTATAAAAAAGAAGTAAGGGGGAACGTTAAAGCCTTACCCCAGATCCGACTCTCACAAACAGATTCGACCTGGGACCTGCACTCTCCTTCTAATATGCTTTAAACATTATTAAAACTTGCTTTAAATTTCTGTTTAATGAAATCTAAATATGGGTTGATTAAATAACAACTCAAAATTCCTTCCATTACATCAAAATCTCAAGTTGAAATTTTTCTTAGGAGAAGAAGAAACATGATGGACTTTGTGCAATGAACATAATTTTGTACACTTAATTCATCTTAGTCACATAACTTGAATGTGATTTCAGCTGCTGATGTAGTGCTATGGAGAAACAAGCAGATGACAGGGGGGATTGTTGTGGGAGTGACTACTCTCTGGCTTCTCTTTGAAGGGATGGATTATCACTTGCTCACTTTTATTTGTCACTGTCTCATTCTTTCACTCTTGTTACTCTTTTTTGGATCCTATGCTGCTCCACTTGTCAACAGGTAAAACTCCCCATAATCATGATCCATCATCTTCATAATCGGCGATTTTTTGCTAGATTTTTGCTACATATTTAGCATTATGAGAGGACTATATGTATTTGTTTGCAAGAATCTCAGGCTTCATTCTCGCCATCGCCATTTTAAACATAGTATTGACATGTAGTTTTCTGTGCAAAATTGCTATATTTCTTGATAATTTCAGATGGCATTTTGTTTGAGATTTATACAGGATATCAGATGTGCATTAACTAATACCGAAAACTTTTCAAATTGGAGTTTCTTATCGCTGACATTTAATTTCCAAATAGCATAACCATTATTTGAAATTTGAGCCATTTTTTAGATATTTTTTTATTTCACTTTCATGATCTCTAATGTTTTTCTTGTACTAAATCCAACTCATAACTTTGGTATTCTACTATTTCTCTTGGAACCTTGTATTTCTGCATTTATGAATGTCACTATTGATGTATGGTATTACCATTGATGATATAACTAACTACTAATCTTAGAATATAGTACTACATCACTCGACCCTCACCACAAGTTCGGAGTTTTTGTGTAATAGTTAGAGGGACTTTAATATAGTACCAAAGCAACCAAAGTTCATATCCCACAATCCACGAGTTTAAAGTGGATTTTCGAAAAAATTGACACCGGTGCGTGAGTCAGATTTGACCCTCACCACAACTTCAGAGTTCTAGTCCACTGAATATTGGTTCTTTAAGAACTAATTATGTATATTATACAAACTAAGAAAAATATCTCCATTTGAATTCAGGAAGCCTCCAACACTTCCAGAGGTTATCTTATCTGAGCGCATGTTTCTAAGTGTAGCACTTGCGCTGAGACTTAAAATAAATGAAGCATATTCTGCTTTCAGAAGAATTGCTTCGGGTAGAGATATCAAGCAATTCCTCAAGGTAAAGTTCTCAAAAATTATATTCACTATATATCTTAGTTTGCTTCAGTTATCTACGTTGCTTTTCTCCCTCTTTTTATTCTTTACGTAGGCGATTGGTTGCCTGTGGGTAGTTTCTGTTGTCAGCAAATGGTTCAGCTTTCTGACTCTCATATACATTGGTCAGTTGCATTTCTCATTTTTGTTTTATTTCTTACATAGTTTTTCTCCTTGTTCTTTCAGTATCTTATATGGGATATTACTAATAACTTCAGATAATTTTTTTTTCTTTGTAACATAAAGATTGTGTTCATGGCCAAATACACATTCATAGTTTATATTGATAAATACTCACAGTAATTGCTACGTCTGCAGTTTTTCTGCTTCTCATTTCTCTGCCTCGGCTTTACGAAACATACGAGGATGAAGTCGATAATGTTGCTCACAAGGCGATGGTCGAGATCAACAAGAAGTACACGGTTCTTGATGACAAAGTTCTCAGGAAAATTCCATGCTGTCCGTTTTCTGATAAGAGCAAGAAGCATCGTTGAGAAATCAAGAATCAAGAACCAAGAACCAAGAACCCCCATTCAATTTTGGCTTCCATTCTTATTTCAAGTTCATGAGAGAGTCTCTTGTCTAATACAATTATATGTAGTATATGTTGACATATTTTGGTTGTAATTGTCATGGGAATATGGGATTTTTTGCTGATTTACATGGATTTACATTTATTTTTAATTGGTTTCTTTTTGAAAATGAAGGAAGCTAAGGAATTGATTGTGTAGGAAAATTTGGTTGCAGATTGGAAAAGATGATTCATTATACCATATTTATGTTCAATACCTAGATGTGAAAAACTTTATAGAACTTGCTGATGGTCACTGTTAGAAATACAAACTGTAGAATTTTAAATTTGAACCACGCGAACGTAGTTATAACTGTATATAATTAGAATTGCATGCACCTGACACTTGTATTTCAATAGAGTTGTATTTCAATGAGTTGCGCTGAAACAAACAAACTCCGTGTATTTCAAAATATTGAAAATTCATGGTACACATGCTCTTGTCACCCTAGGGAAAAAGCTGTTTCTTCTTTTATGAATACTTAATCCTTAGAAGGGGTTTTCATGAAAACGTGTAAGCTTACCTAAATTAAAAGGATGAAAGAATTAAGGAAAAGAAAAGGAAGTAAAGGGAGAACGTGGGCAATTTTCAGGAGGAGAAAAAGAACATGATATTTAGTAGTTGAAGTCTTGAAAGGCGAGAGGCTACCAAATTGTATTTTTATATTTCAAGTTTTATTAAAGACTCTTTTCATCTGTCTATTTCTTATTTGTGATAAGAAACGACTCTTCTCACACTTGATGATCCAAAAAGAATTTGATGACACGATACAGCGAAAGAAAGAGACACAAATTATATTGTTATTGAATAGAAAGACAAAACATTGTTCCTCAATCAATTGTAATAATAACTATTAAGTAACAATAATTATATAAAGAGGAAGGAGATAATTAGTTGTGCATGCGCATAATATCCAAGATTTTAAAGTGTAAGATGGCTAAAAATATGCATGAATTTCAGGTCCTTTGGGATAACAAGAGAAGACTGTCACCAAATTCAGTTGACGATCTTGGTTAAAAAAATTGTCACTCTCTTAAAGATTATGATGATTATGAGATTATGCTTCTTCTGTCTCCCTTTTTATCATTTATATAAAGAAGACATTCTAAAGAGCCCCTTAGCTTTAGCCCCTTTTTCTAACAAACCCAATTTCCTTTTTTTATCTTTTTTTTTTACAACAAATTAGCTCTTAAGTTTTACCCCTCTCTTCTAAGTAGCCCCTAACGTTTATTTTTTTTTACAATGAAGCCCCTAACGTTTACTCCTCTCTTCTAAGAAGCCTCCAACTCTTCTTTGATAATTTAGGAGTTTTGTTGCTAGAAAAAGAAAGTTAAAGGTCTCTTAGGAGAGAAAAACTAAAATTTTAGGGTTTTATTGTCAATAAAGAAAGTCAAGGGCTTCTTAGTAGAGAGCTATTGGGGAATTTTAGTCTCCCCACCTACTACGATTTGCGCAACTTGAAAGCCAACCCACAATCAACAAGATATAAAACAACCACAATCAACAAGATATAAAACAACCACAATCAAGAAGAAAGAACACCGAGATTTACATGGTTTAGTCGACTAACTTCGACCTACGTCCACGAGCAACAATACGAGAAATCCACTATGTATCAGGGAGAACTACAAGAGGAACCACTTAACTCGTCTCTCAACCTCTCAACCTCACATACATAATCAACTCTCATATTCTCTCCAAAGCCCTCTCCTTACAATCTTTTGAACGGACAAAGACCGTGAAACCTTCTCCCAATTATGTAATCTTTTGCACGGACAAAGACTACGAAACACTCGTCTTTCGCACAATATTCTTGAATCAGGCTACGTCCTCTGCTAACCCTAAATTACAAGAATATTGGCTCTCTCTTATCTGTTTTGTTTTTCCTCCAACAATAGAAGAATATTTATAGAGAAACCAAAACTTTATCTCTAGCCTAACTTTCAACTTATAATAGGATTCAAACTCCTAATTATGATAAAACCCAATCTCCTAATCATGATAGATCTCTAACATTATCTAATTCTCATAAAGTTATATAAAGAATCAAAGACACAATCCCAATAAGAGCCACAAGTCTGGGGCTCTGTTGTTAGAAACAAAGGATGGAGACTTGGGTTAAAAATTAGAGGCTAATTAGACTATCTTCTGCATTTATATATGTAGATAATTTTCCTTTGGGATTTTTTTTATACTTCTTTAAGAAGCCTTGCTATCAAAGTTAGGAAACGTCTACTCTCTAACAAGATACACAATGATTAACCTTTGTAGTTCCATTATGATGTTATTAATGGATGTAACCCTAATTTATATTCCTCTTTGATTTGATTAGTGAAACTCCCCCCTCCTTGCCCCGTGGACGTAGGCACATTGCCGAACCACGTATATCTTGTGTTCTTGCTGTGATTGGTTGGCTTGTGTCTATTGTGGTCTATTTTGTTCTTGTGTGTGCTATTGTTTTGGCTATTCGAGGCTTCTGCGGCGCACAACAAGTGGTATCAGAGCTCCGGGTTGGATTTGGGAGTTTTGTTCGAAGGATTCACTGTTGGATTCTTATTTAAAGAGTAGATCTACAATATGGGTGATACAAGCAGGGCTAGTTCAAGTGCTACTAGTACATCGGGGTCGGCTTTGACAAAGGCGATCCAAAATTTGAGCATCAATAACACTAAAATTGATGTCTCAAAGTTTGACGGCAATATCAACTTCGGTTTATGGAGGTGTCAAGTAATGGACGTCTTGGATGCACAAAATTTGGAGGAGACTCTTGAGTTTCAAGAGAAACCCGAGGAGATTGATGATAGGGTTTGGAAGAAAATGCACAGTAGGGCTTGTGGGGTTATTCGGTCATGCCTAACACCGGATCTCATTTATGATGTGATGAACGAGACTTCGGCAAAGAGATTGTGGGAAACGCTCAATGAAAAATATTTGACAAAGAGCATTGAGAATCGGCTTCACTTGAAGAAGAGGTTCTACCAATTCAAGATGAAGAGGGGAGTTTCCGTTCGAGAGCATGTTAACGACTTCATAAAGCTAATTTCGGATATGGCCAATGTTGATATCATGGTGGAGGATGAAGACAAGGCGATGTTATTGTTGTGTTCATTGCCAGATGATGATTTTAGCACCTTTGTTCTCACTATGATAAATGGGCGAACTACAGTTAGCTACAAGGAGGTGACCTCGGTATTGGTGAATTATGAGCTGAGGAAGAATGATTGTGAGCCCTCCGAGAAGGCATCGGGTGATGCACTTGCAGTTCGTGGCCGTAGTCCAAACCGCCAAAAGTTCAACCGCTCAAAATCAAAGAATAGGGGTGGCCATAAAAGTGTTGGTAGAAATCAATGTGCCTTTTGCAAAGAAGAGGGACATTGGAAAAATGAGTGCCCAAAGTTGAAGGATAGAGCCGGGAAGCAAAGGGGGAAAGCTGTACAAGCTTCAGAGGTGAATGTTGCCAAGGTTGTTGGCGACATTTCAGATTTGGATTCTTCCGGTTATTCTTGTCCTACACTGCCGTCAGTTTGTTATGCCGACTCTACGGAGTGGATGATTGATTCGGGAGCTACATTTCATATTTGCCCTAAGAGGGATTGGTTTACCAACTTTGAGGAGTTGAAGAGAGGAGACGTGGTGCTCATGGGGAACGATCACGTTTGTCCTATTAGTGGGATTGGCTCAGTCAGAATCAGAATGCATGACGGGGTGACTAGGGAATTGAAAGATGTGAGGTTCGTGCCGCAGTTGACGAAGAGTTCGTGCCGCAATTGACGAAGAACCTCATATCTCTTTGGACTTTGGAGGCATCCGGCTATAGAGTGATCTTAGAGGATGCTAGTTTGA
Organism: Asparagus officinalis; assembly: GCF_001876935.1. Classification (NCBI taxonomy): domain Eukaryota; kingdom Viridiplantae; phylum Streptophyta; class Magnoliopsida; order Asparagales; family Asparagaceae; genus Asparagus; species Asparagus officinalis. The sequence continues at coordinate 124,892,097 of NC_033801.1, read as the reverse complement.
AGGTCATGAAGGGGTCCATGGTGGTGATGCGAGGTGTCAGGAAAAATAACCTATACTACTTGAAGGGCAAGACAGTTACAGGGGGTCTGGCTGCTTCTATCACCACAGAGGAGGACACTACCACACTATGGCACATGAGGCTTGGACACACAGGTGAAAAGTCCCTACAGTCATTGGCAAAACAGGGGCTATTGAAAGGTGCAAAGACCTGCAAGATGGAGCTGTGTGAGCATTGCATACTTGGGAAGAAGATAAAAGTGAAGTTTGGCACCGCAATTCATAACACCCAAGGTATATTAGACTACATTCACACAGATGTTTGGGGCCCTTCTAAGCACACATCGCTTGGTGGGGCAAATTATTTTGTCACTTTCATTGATGATTATTCCAGGAGGAATTGGGTATATACCATGAAGCATAAACATGAGGTCCTGGATATATTTGTGGAGTGGAAGAAGAAAGTGGAGCTGTAGACAGGTAGAAAGGTGAAGACTCTTCGTTCAGACAATGGTGGAGAGTACAAGAGTGATCCATTTCTACAGTTTTGCCGGGATCACGGCATTAGAAGGCATTTCACAGTTAGAGAGACACCGCAACAGAATGGGGTGGCAGAGAGGCTGAACCGTACCTTGCTGGAGAAGGTGCGATGTATGATGACGCAGAGTGGTTTGGCTAGATCCTTTTAGGCCGAGGCGTTAGTTTATGTGAGCCATCTCATTAACAGGTTGCCGTGCACTGCGATAGAGGGGAAGACTCCTTTGGAGCGTTGGTCTGGTTCTGTGGCTAGTGATTATGAGACTCTTCGGATTTTTGGGTGTCCAGCTTATTTCCATGTTAGTGATGGGAAGTTGAATCCGAGAGCAAGGAAGGCTATCTTTGTGGGATTTAGAGAAGGTGTAAAAGGTTTCAAATTAGCAGAGATGTCACATTTGATGAGGCGTACATGATGAAGCCTCGAGTTCCTCAGCAGGTGGAGGAAGATCAGACAGGTGGGATATCGCAGCAGGTGGAGGATGATGTGACTCCACCCACTCCAGTTGGCACTGTTCCCATTGAGACTCCTACAGAGGTGACACAGGGAGGAGATGAGACGACAGTCGGGCATTTGGGGGATACAGTGGATGGCGAGGCTCATGGGCAGGGTCATGCTCAGGGGTCCATTGCAGCAGATAGACCGAGGAGAGAGATTCGTCGGCTAGCGAGATATGATGATGTCATGGTGGCATATGCTTTATCGGTGGAGGTCATTGATGATCTGATTCCTGCCACATTCAGGGAGGCAGAGTCCAGTCCTGATTCCATTAGGTGGAGGAATGCTATGGAGGAGGAGATGCAATCTCTTCAGAAGAACGACACTTGGGAACTTGCACAGCTACCTAAGGGTAAGAAAGCTATTGGTTGCAAGTGGGTGTATGCTAAGAAGGAGGGATCTTCTATTGGGGACATTCGATAAGGGATATGCACAGCTTGAGGGCGTTGATTACAACGAGGTGTTTTCACCCGTTGTGAAGCATTCGTCGATTCGGATACTATTGGCATTGGTGGCACAGCTGGACCTAGATTTGGTCCAAATGGACGTGAAGACGGCCTTTCTACATGGAGACTTAGACGAGGAGATATACATGACACAACCTATGGGGTTTAAAGCTGCAGGAAGGAAAAATTTGGTGTGCAAATTGAGGAAATCTCTTTATGGACTGAAGCAATCACCGCGACAGTGGTACAAGAGATTTGATAGCTTTATGATTGGCCGAGGATACACGAGGAGCCCTTATGACCCATGTGTTTATATGCGAAAGCTACAGGATGGTGAGCACATTTATTTGTTATTGTATATTAATGATATGCTCATAGCTTCCAGGAACACTTCAGCTATTGGGAAATTGAAAAAGGAGCTTTCATCAGAATTTGAGATGAAGGACCTGGGAGAAGCTAAGAAGATACTGGGTATGGAGATTGAGCGAGACAGGGTGAAGGGGAGATTGAAGCTTACACAGAAGAGTTACTTGCAGAAGATGCTGAAGAAATTCAGTTTTGAGGATAATACCAAGGTGGTGAGTACTCCATTAGCTCCCCACTTTAAGCTTTCAGCTTTGATGTCACCAGTTTCAGTGGAGGATAGGGACTACATGTCCAAGGTTCCATACGCCAGCGCAGTGGGTAGCTTGATGTATGCTATGGTGTGTACTAGGCCAGATTTGTCACAGGCCGTGAGCATGGTATCTAGGTACATGCACAACCCCGGGAAGGGGCATTGGGAGGCCGTGAAGTGGATTCTACGGTATATTAAGGGTACCGTGGATGTTGGGTTGATATTTGCGAAGAATGATGAGACAGGGCAGGATTGTATTGGCTACGTGGATTCAGACTATGCCGGAGATCTTGACAAGCGTCAGTCCACTACAGGTTATGTTTTTACATTGGCTAGTGCACCGGTGTGTTGGTAAAAAAATACTAACCTGAGCTTCCTTTGTCATAATTATGTTGTTTATCTTAGGACCCCTCTTTGATAATCCCTTCTTCTTTCTATTGGATTAGTTACTTCTTTTTGTAGGAACCTGAGCTTGCGCACAATCATGTGCACTTTGCACATGAGGATCGATAAGTATATCTTGTGAAACGAGGTGCACAAGTTTGTAGAGTTGGTGAAAAGTCAGAGGTATGCCTCTGGAAGTTGGGCGGTCGACCGGCAGTGGAGCTGCGGTCGACCGATATGTGCACACAACTCTTAGTGTGCCTCTGGAATTTGGGCGGTCGACCGGACGAAGCGCTGCGGTCGACCGCGAATTGTCCAGAGAGCAGACTGGACCTCGGGATATTTTGCGGTCGACCGGCAGTGGTGCTGCGGTCGACCGACTATCGGGTTTTGGGTTTAAGTTGGTTTTCCAGACCCGTTTTCTTTGTAACTTGTATATAAACCCCAAATCTGTTCTAGGGTTTAATGAAAGGGAGATTTTGAGCTGCCAAAGGGGATTTTCTAGGGCTTCTTTTGTTGGAGTCTATTGGAGAGATCAAGTGATCTTGTTTGAGGGTTTTGGGTAAGATTTGTAACCCTAATTTGTATTCCCCTTTGATTTGATTAGTGAAACTCCCCCCTCCTTGCCCCGTGGACGTAGGCACATTGCCGAACCACGTATATCTTGTGTTCTTGCTGTGATTGGTTGGCTTGTGTCTATTGTGGTCTATTTTGTTCTTGTGTGTGCTATTGTTTTGGCTATTCGAGGCTTCCGCGGCGCACAACAATGGAATGGATACACAATTCCATTCTACATCTGTTTCTGAAAATCATTATTCAACAGCTGACTGAGTTAGGCCTCGATTGTTTATTTTGAAGGAAAAGCCACGTGTACAGTTTATTATTTTTCGAGTTTTTCAGATCTAGAATTTATCTCTAAACATGATGTTTAAAAAATAGGTTAACTAAGGTAGATGACATTTATTACTCCTCTAGTTTCATTATTGTAGGTGAGTGAAAAAATTTTCTACCCTCAGAGGAAAAGAAAATTATTTTTCAACAGATAGGCCCTCTAAAGACAAAGAATCTTTATTCAAGGTCTAACCGCCAAACTAGAGAGATAGCAAGTTCAAAAAAATGCTATTACAAGGGTTCTGCTCACAATTAATCTTAAAAATCCCTTAGGTATTCTTTCAAATCTTTTTTGACATACTTCCAACTATTTTGTATTTAATTAAGGGTTTTTTATTTTTTTCCCCTTAAAACCATCGTTTAAAATAGAGTCATTTTATAGAAATCATATCACCTTTAAGATATAGTCGTTTATACATAAGTTATCTTTAAGTCAAATTTTTTGGTTTTGCTATAATAATCGGTTGTTAAATACCGGGTATATTAGAGAGATGATTTTTAAGTGAAGGTTAGGTAGTGGGAATTACTGAAAAACTTAACTAAAAATTGAACTCAATTGCCAAAAAAGAGTCCTTTAAAGATAAACCTAATGCAAGTTGTTTTGTGAAAACATAAATTTGTTGTTGAAACAGATTGCATCCCAATAAATAAATTTTTTGACCGGCATGTATCAAAAAATCAAGTCAGTTGGACTAAAATTACGGGTCAGTGCTCCGGGTGGTGCCGCTCCTTAATTACGGCCCACGACTTACAACGCTCACCCCCTTCAAATTCATTTATTATTGTGCGCCATTCATTGTCATGGCTCAACTGCAAACGTTTCAGCAAACTTTTGATCGATATTTTCCTATTTTTAGTCCAATAATCACTGATTGTACTTAAATTCGTTAGACCCCTAATCATTTTATTTTTTCGCACAAGACATAATCATGCGTATCGTAACCAACAATTCATAATTAATACTTTCATAAAATGAAAATTGTGTAGATATTTACAAATTTGCTATAATAATTTTATGGAACTTTGTTTATTGGTCCCTTAAAGCTTTCATTTTCTGAATTACTCCCTAACACCACTGAAGTTGCTATCTGGCCCCTTAAATCTTAAGTTATTTCAAAATTCTTAAGTAAATTTGAAATTGGTCTCTCTAATCATAAGCAAAAATAGCAATTGGAGGGATTAGTTTGAAACAACCTATGTGAATTTGAGAATAAGATATTGGTTTCAATGATGTGGGAACTAATTTCCCACAAATTGCTACTTCCACACCTGATATGAAGGACTAATTTCAAAATAATCCAAGAATTGATGGATCGAATAGTGATTTTAATATTTTGAAGGACTACTTCACAATAACCTAAGATTTGAGGGAGCTCAAAGCAATTTCGATTATTTAAGTGACTAATTTTAAAACATGAAAGAAGCAAGGGGCTAATATGGGAAAAAACCCTAAAAACATTAAAAAAAAGAACTAAAAGATAAAAGATAAAAAAATTAAAAAATAAAAAATAAAAAGCTGTCCACTCTCATTAAAATCCCTTCTCTCATGAATTAATTTTCTAACCGTTCTTTATAAAAGTAGTTGGCCGCTAGCACTCTTTCAGGCTCTCAATCCTAATAACATTCCTTCTCTCACATAAAAAAAAAAAAAAAAAAAAAACCAAAACCCAAATAAAAAAAATGACAGAATACCTGGCCACATCTCATCCCGCCTTCGGCGCCATTCTGCGGCGACGCACGTGCAGGACCGTACAGTACACCTGGGACCTTCCGCCGTAAGCTCCGTTGTCTCCCTCTCTCTCATCTCCTTCGCTGCCTCCTCCTCCTGCTCATGCATGCGCCGTCCACCACTCGCAGCCTGTCATTCCGTTTTCGGTCCGCCATGGGCGTGGACCCGAAAACGACGCCGATGGTTCTCCAGCGACCCGGGACACACGGGCGTCTTCGCCAACGTTTTTGCACGTTCCAGGCCTGGCCATCCGCGTGCGAGGCTCAACTGCTGACCCTCGACCTCGACCGTTCCCGTCAAGAACCCCAAACTACGCTTCGCTTACTCATCGGAGCACCGGCACGGCCCGCTTTACTCACGGTGGGCCGCAGGTTTGGCGGCTGACGTGGCTCTGGGAGTATACCGCGCGCGTCGGCGCACGTGTCGTCGAGGTTGACGGTGGGAGGGGGGCAATCTCAACCACGGAGGCGGGGAGCCGCTGAGGGACGCGATAGGCGGGCCGGGTCGGCTCGATACGAAGAACGAAGGAATACCCGGTAAGGTCACCCTACTGGGGTTCATCAAGAGACACGCTGTTGCCACGTCGGACTGCCACGTGGAGGTGGGGATACCGGACTTGAAGGTGAGGAGTCAGGAGTGTAAGGAGAAGACTAAGTTGTGAGAAATACAAATCTTATCAGAACAGTCAAAAGTGAGTACGAGGACGGAGTAGTTCGAAAATTCTTACTGTCATGTTCATGTTAGATGGTGTTATGATGTTCTGATGCGATTTGCATTTGCGGGTTTGATAGGATAACATGGGTTGAGATTTGATTTGTTGATATATATATATTTTGGTAGAGGGGTTCGTATGTATTTGGTATTTTGGTATGTATACGTTGTAGAGGACGGTTGGATACTTGATATCATCACTTATAGTTATTTATACTTATTTAGTAATACATTTTTATGCTTCTTTCTATGGCAGATTAAAGAGGGTGGGAATAATTCTTTGATGCCAGATTTGATTTTTGTTTATGGAATGTTTTTTCTAGAAATTGGTATTAATAAGATGCAGGAAAGTTGTTGACTAAAACATTAGCTATGAGACATAAGTACAAATCAATATAAGTTCTTGAATCAAGGTGTCAGGCTCTATTTTCCAAAAAAAAAAAAGTGAGGCTAACCACATACTACAGAGTAAAGCAATTGACATGCAGTCAAGATACCATGCTAGTTGGAATTAGAGGTAAATCATGTGTGATACTATGTAAATATTTCTTTTTTTCTTGGTATACTTTCTAGATCAACATTGTCACCGTGCAGTTCTTTTATCCGGTAAATAACAAAAAAATCATTTAAGATTTGTATGATAAAAAAACACTATGATGTGTTAAAATTAACACTTCACCCTCCTTATTTTTGAACTTTACCTTATTTCTTAACTTTAATTAGATAATCACAAATTTTGGAACGGATAAGAAGCTCTCATATAATAATCATATATATCATATTTTTTTATGAGTATAAATTTTATCCGAATAGCCCTCGTATGAAGAGTAGTAGGTCGTATGAAGAGTAGTAGGGATTTCTGTACCATTCACATGTGGTTAGGATGGTTAGCCTAGGAATTACAACTTTTCTATTTGTGGTATAGATAACTCAACTCATATAGGAGTGATTCTAATAGGATCCCTACTTCATATGAACTACGTGTTTGTCACCATTCATGAGGAGGGATATGTTGGATTAAATCTAATTATGGGCATATATGTTCCATTAGTGAATAATGTTATCCTTAAGGTTAACCCGCATAAAGTGATCAATAAATTTGGGTTAATGGATATTAAAATAAATCATTGGCTAAATGTGCGGATACCAGATTGTAATTATAATTTGATGATGAGCCAAATTATAAAAGTACAACAACTATAAATAAGGGGTTATGGTCCCTAATCTAGGGTAACATTCTCTATTCTCTTAATCCTCATCTAAAGAGATTCTAAAGGAGAGACCCTCAAGATTAGAAGATAAAACCCTAATTCAGATCCGTGTAAATTCTTTATGGATTCAGGTATTGCTTTCGCTCACTGTTGTGTTTATTCTCTTTGAATTAATCATGGTTTTATGGATTAGATCTCAGTTTTAGATCTAACAAGTGGTATCAGAACCACCGTGTTTAATTCTTTGAGATTTATGGTTAAGATTAAGAATTTGGGGGTTTTTTATCTTAATTTGGCTTGATTAAGATCGGATGCACGTTTGGATCTGTGCAAATATGATCTGTAGGATGAAAATTTTCAATATTTTTTTGTTTTTTTTATTTTGCTTTGGAACTATAGCACGCATGAACAGTAACAAAAAAATATTTTTTTGGTTTGATTTTCTCTTTCGGCTGTTGAATCTGGATCAAACTCTTGATCTAGATTGTGAGAAAATCATCAATTTTAAGAATTAGGGATCAACTCATTGATCAAAATTGTGTGCAATCAAGTTCATAATTGTCAAATTTTAAAATTTGGATTAAGCCATCGTTCACTTAACTCCTCACCGGCGATGTTCGCTGGCGGCCCCGCTGTCAAAGGAAGACAGTGACAGTGGCATCAGGAAGCCCTAGGGTTTCAAAACCCTAGGGTGCGGGAGCTTAAGCGGCGACAGCGACGGTTCAGAACGAAACCCTAAAGGGGTGTTCGTGCAAGAAATCGTGCGTGAAAACGTGCGGAAAATTAGGGCAAAAGGAGGAAGTTACCTCAATTTTAGGCGAGCTTTAGGGCTTGAAAGTTTCAGCGAACTTCGGTTCGATCTCAAACAAACCATGTGTTCGTTCTCAAGTTGAACCCCACGTTCATTCTCAGGCAAGCCTCGTGCTCAGTCAAACGAATCCCGCGTTCGTTCTCAAACGAACCCTGGGTTCATTCTCAGGTGAGCCTCGTGCTCAATTCAAACGAACCTTGCATTCGTTCTCAAACGAACCTTGTGTTCGTTCTCTGTGGTTTTTTATTTTTCTATCGGGTGAAAGAAAGCTTTGCCCGCAGCTTTCTCATTTGAGTTAGGGCACAACTTTCAAACCCACTTAAGATGTTTACCTGGGTTGTGTTGTCACAAGCCCATGTAAGACGTTTTTTTCCAGTGCCTTTTTTCTTTGTAGGCCTATAAAACACTTGTTTGGGCCTTTAATACGGTGCTGGAAAAGTTAGTAAGGCTATGAACATGTGATTTCAACCAACTAAAGCCAATTTAATTATTGGGTTGAGAGATAAAAGTCCAAGCCCACTTAAAGCCATTCAGTTGTGGGCCTAAAATTCTTTAAGAATGGTTTAATTGGATATACCAATTAAAACATATTTTGGTGGGCCTTATTAAGTTATTGGCCCAATTTTTAGTGTGCTTAATTTAATTAATTAAGCTATGAGGCCATTAATTAAGTTTTTTTGGAAATTTAGTTAATTTGAATTAAATTATTTAATTTGAATTAAATTTGATAGTTAATCAATTATTTAATTCAAATAATATGACAGTAAGGTATTAAAGTTGTCTCTCATTCAAATGATTAATTGAAATAAGAAGTTGTCAAAGTAACCTCTCTTGTGTAGATTGTTCATGAGGGATATTAGATGTTTGTGTGTATGTTTCGTGTAAATATTTAATCGGCCCAAAGGAAGGTTAATATTTATTTAGACCGCATACACATTTGTGATGATAAATGTGTGATAATTATAAGGTGTACATGTGAATAATGAATCGATCCAAAGATAGTTTTATTATTTGACATGAGTTATTGTCAATGTTTGATCATTGCAACAAGGTATCACTTACAAATTAATAGTACTGTCCAAAGACTTGATATTAATGTTATGCCAGATATCTTGAGATGAGATTTGTCATTATTTACATTTTATCGATTACTAATTAGAGTTAATAATGTGAGTATCTTTTATTTATTTCAGCTAATGCATCTGCTATAACAATTTCTGCTAACATCAACTCAATTCCCATGTTCAATGAGACTAATTTCAAGGTTTGGAAAGAGAATATATTAATTGTTCTTGGTTGCATGGATCTAGACTTTGCATTAAGAACTGAACAACCCCAACCTCTCAATACGGATAGCACTCCTAATGCAAAGAAAGAGTATGAGATATGAGAGCGTTCAAATCGTATGAGTCTCATGATCATTAAGCGTAGCGTTCCGAAAGCCTTCAGGGGCGTAGAATCCAAAGGGATTAATAAGTCTAAAGATTTCCTTGCTGAAAGTAAGAAACGTATTGTAAAAAACGATAAGGTAGAAACAAGTACGCTTTTAGCTCGCTTGATTTCGATGAATTATAAGGGCAAAAGAAATATCAGGAAGTATATTATGAAAATGTCTCATATTGCTTCAAAACTTAAGGAACTCAAACTCAATCTCTGTGATGAGTTACTAGTGCATCTGGTTTTATTATCTCTTCCTGCATAATTCAATCAGTTTAAGGTCAGTTATAAATGCTAAAAGGAGAAATGGATTCTGAATGAGCTCATTGCATACTGTGTGCAAGAAGAAGAATGTTGAAACAAGATAAGATTGAAAGTGCTCATTTGGCCTATGCCTCTAAGGATAAGGGCAAGAAAAGGAAGAATGCTAATGATGTTGCTAAGGGTCCTGTTCAGAAGAAACAACAAAAGGATGGTCAGAGTTATTTCTTCTGTAACAAGTCAGGACATGTAAAGAAGGACTGTACCAAATATCATGCCTGGCGTGCTAAGAAGGGTACGTTTCTTTCTTTGGTCTGTTCTGAGGTTAATTTAGCTTCAGTACCTAGAAACACTTGGTGGTTAGACTCTGGTACTACTACTCACATAAGAATTTCTATGCAAGGTTGTCTGAGCTACCAAAAGCCAAGTGATATTGAAAGACACATCTTTGTGGGCGATGGACAATCGGTAGATGTGGAAGCAATTGGGCACTTTAGGTTGCTGTTAGGAACTTGGTCATATTTGGATTTAAAAGATACTTTTGTAGTACCGTCTTTTAGACGGAATTTAATTTTAGTTTCTGTATTGGACAAACCAGGTTCTTCTTGTTCATTTGGAAACAATCAATTCGGTTTATCTTTTAATTCAATTGTTACGAAAACCAGTTACTTGAGTACTTATGATAACCTATATTTGCTTGATACAATTACTTCTTAAAATGAATCATTGCATGTGGAATAACGTGGTACTAAGCGTAAATTAAATAAGGAAAAATTCTGTGGCATTATGGCATAAACGCTTGAGTCATATCCCAAAAGATAGAATTGAGCATCTTGTGTCTGATGGCATTTTGGATTCTCTTGTTTTTTCGGATTTTGACGTTTGTGTTGAATGTATCAAGGGAAAACATACTAAAGTTAAGAGATTAGATGCCAACAGATCTTCGTATGTCTTAGAATTGATACATACGGATATTTGTAGGCTATTCCTTACGGCATCTTATAATGGTCAATAATATTTTATATATTCATAGACGATTACTCCTGTTATGAGTACCTATGTCTCATTCCTGAGAAATCTGAGTCTCTGGACACGTTCAAAGCTTTTAAAGCTGAAGTTGAGAATCAACTTAACAAAAAGATTAAAACCGTTAGATCTGATCGTGGTTGTGAGTACTACGACTGATATGATAGTTCAGATGAACCACGTTCAGGACCATTTGCTAGATACCTAGAGGAATACGGTATCGTCCTACAGTACACCATGCCAGGTTTACCTAGCATGAATGGTGTAGTAGAAAGACGAAACATGACTCTTAAGGATATGGTAAGATGTATAATTTCTCATTCTTCTTTACTAGAGTTATTCTGGGGAGAAGCACTTAAGACAACAACTTACATTCTGAACAGAGTACCAAGTAAAGTAGTTGCTAAAATACCTTATGAGCTTTGGATTGGTCGAAAACCCAGTTTAAAGTACTTACATATTTAGGGATGCCTTGCTGAGGTAAGGCCTTATAGGCCAAATGAAAAAAAATTAGACTCTAAAATAGTTAGCAGCTACTTTATTGGGTATTCTGAATGCTCTAGGGGCTATAAGTTTTATGATCCCACACCTAGGAATATTTTTGAGATGGAAACAATAATATTCTTTGAGGATGTTGAGTTGGGGGGGGGGGAGAAATAAAGTCAGAGACATTACTTTTGAGGAGGAATTGACTTCAGATCCAATCCATACAGTTACTCTTGACAATATTCAGGTTCATATACTTGTTATTGATCAAGAAGTAAATCTGGAACCTCAAGAAGACAATGTTGAACAACTCCTTGTTCCAGAAGAACAAACTCAACAACCTCAAGAACCAGTGCTATTACGGAGATCCACGAGAGAAAAGAGAAATGCTATTCCAGACGATTATATTGTATTTCTCTAAGAACATGAGAAAAATAATGGAATGATGGAAGATGATCCAATCAACTTCCTTCAAGCCATGAAAAATTCTAACTCTCAAAAGTAGATTAATGCCATGAATGAATAGTACAAGTCTATGCAAGACAATAAAGTTTGGGAACTTGTCCCATTGCCAGAAGTTGCAAAACTAATTGGTTGTAAATAGATATTTAAAACCAAACGTGATGCAAATGGTAATGTGGAGAGGTATAAAGCATGTCTTGTAGCTAAAGGCTATACTCAAAAGAAAGGCATTGATTGTATAAAGACTTTCTCTCCGATTTCATCGAAAGACTCCTTCAGAACAATCATGACACTTGTTGCTCATTATGATCTTGAGTTATATCAGATGGATGTTAAGACTGCATTTCTTAATGGAGACACTGATGAAATGATCTATATGGTGCAACCAGAAAACTTTGTGTCAGGAGATCCAAAGAATATGGTTTGCAAATTAAAAAAAATCCATATATGGACTCAAGAAAGCTCCTTATCAATGGTATCATAAGTTTCAACACATAATTATCTTATTCGGTTTTGAGATGAATATTATTTTATGTCGATGACATATTGTTTGTCACTAATGATATAGGCATGTTGCACGAAACCAAGAGATTTCTATCAAAGAATTTTAAAATGAAAGATCTCCACTAATGATATAGGCATGTTGCACGAAACCAAGAGATTTCTATCAAAGAATTTTAAAATGAAAGATCTTGGGGACGCCTCTTTTCACGAAACCAAGAGATTTCTATCAAAGAATTTTAAAATGAAAGATCTTGGGGACGCCTCTTTTATATTAGAAATCCAGATACATCGAGATCGTTCTCGCAATATACTTGGACTATCACAAAAGAGCTATATCGATAAAGTACTCACAATGTTTGGCATGTATGATTGCAGACCATGTGATACCCCTATTGCTAAAGGAGATAAGTTTAGTCTAAATCAGTGCCCTAAAGGTAATCTTAAAATTTAGCAAATGTAGAAGATTCCTTATGCTTTGACTGTAGGAAGTCTAATGTATGCTCATGTGTGTACGCGTCCGGATATTGCGTATATTGTTGGGATGTTAGGTAGATACTTAAGCAACCATGGTATGGATCATTGGATAGCAGTCAAAAGGGTTATGAGGTATCTTTAGAAAATAAAAGATTATATGCTCACATAAAGAAAATCAGAACAGTTGGAGGTCATTGTGTATTCGGATTCTGATTTTGCTGGATGCCAAGATAGCAGAAAGTCTACATCAGGCTATATTTATATGCTAGCAGGAGGAGCTATATCATAGAAAAGTATTAAACATACATTCGTAGCTTCCTTTGCTATGACAGCAGAGTTTATAGCTTGCTACGAGGCATCAAATCATGGAATATGGTTGTGAAATTTTATCACTGGACTGCACATTTTAGAAAATATTGAAAGATCACTAAGGTTATTTTGTGACAATAATCTGTAGTTATGTATTCTAATAATAACAGGAGCTCAACTAAGTCAAAACATATTGACATTAAGTTCCTGGTTGTGAAAGAAATGCTACAGAGTGGACATATATCCATAGAACATATTGGGATAAGCTCCATGATAGCAGATCCTCTTACTAAATGATTGCCACCCAAGGTCTTTTATGAGCACACTGCTCATATGGGTGTGATGTTATTCGAGGATATCATGATTTAGTAGGAGTTTGTAATTTTATGGTGCTTTGTATTTGGTTGTATTGTCTGATCAGAATAAAGTATTCAGTTAAGACACTCTGTTTCATTATGTTTAGTTTTGACCTCACTAAAGTTTAAGGTATGATCAATTGAAAATATACATGTACTGATCATATTGCATGTAATTTTTATGTTGCACATCCATGATTGATCTATATCATTTGATTGTATTGGTATATGTGACCATTGATGGGTTTAGTCACGATAAATATGACGAAGACCGCTTTGATCCTGTATTGATATTGACAATGGACGAGATTGTTTGGAAATACCCTTATTTGTGATAGCAATTTCTGAGCTCATAAGGTTGTACACATTTTTTATGAAACATATAGTGCCAAAGTGGGAGATTGTTGGATTAAATCTAATTATGGGCATATATGTTACATTAGTGTATAATGCTATCCTTAAGATCAACCTGCATAAAGTGATCAATAAATTTGGGTTAATGGATATTTAAATAAATAATGGACTAAATATGCGGATACAAGGTTGTAATTATAATTTGATGATAGACCAAATTATAAAAGTACAACAACTATAAATAAAAGGTTATGATGCCTAATCTAGGGTAACATTCTTTATTCTCTTAATCCTCATCTAAAGAGATTCTAAAGGAGAGACCCTCAAGATTAGAAGATAAAACCCTAATTCAAATCCGTGCAAATTCTTCATGGATTCAGGTATTGCTTCTGTTCACTGTTGTGTTTATTCTCTTTGAATTAATCATGGTTTTATGGATTAGATCTCAGTTTTAGATCTAACAGGATATGCGGCAATTTGAAGATATGAATCACTCATATATGGCAAAAGAAATCTCTCTCACATGCAGAGTTGTTGTGATGATAAGATTTGCATTATATGTTTATTTGGGAGTGCATATTATTGTCACATCCTATGATATTCTCGTTGCATTGAAACTAATTCCATAGAAATTAAAATAACTATAGAAGGTAAAAGTGCGGGGAGATCTTCAATCAGTTGTCAAAATATTGGGAGATTTTGTTAGCGAAACAACGACAAAGCTACTCACAAATCACGATATTAAAAGAAAACATTAGACCTAAGAACAATCATAGGAAATACAGAGATTTTAATTATGTTCGAAAATTAATGTGATTACGACGCCTCAAAATGCAGCAAGATGATAACTTAGCTAATAAATAACGCGAGATCACAATCCATCTCTCAAAATGCCTCGTATATCTATTTTCTTTCTTTTGGGGACGGAAACAATCGATCTCTTTAGTGCCTAAGTATTTAATATCTAGATTTCTGGTAATATGAGACTCCAAAAAAAAAAAAAATTCAATCCTATATTTGATTATTATCTTTTTTAGAGATTTGGTTGTATGCTGCGTGTTCCTTTCCGATCGCGGATTAGATTCGGATCGGGTACGATTAGACCCCAACCCAATTCACCCATGGGCCCGTCCGAAGTTTGAAAGATCATCGTCCGGACCCGACCCAAACCGAAAAATTCAAAAAACCAAATCTAATAATTTTCATCTCGATTCCGCCACCCCCATCTCTCTCCTTTCTGTTTCTTGTCTCATCCCGAAATCCCTCCTCCAATTCAAAACTCCAAACCCCACCAAAAAAATAAAAATAAAAAATAAAAAAAAGCAAAAAAGAAAGCCAATTATTTCTAAACCTCGCAATTAGATCCATTTTAGGGCTTAGGGTTTCGATTTGGGGCCAAGATGGAGACTTGCCGGCGGATCTCGGCGAGCCCGAGACCGTGCTCCGGCCGGCGAATCTCGGCGAGAAAGCGGACGAGGGTCGATTCTTTCGTCAACAGCGTTAACAAGATTCGGAGGCGGGAGATCTGCTCGAAACCCTGCCGTTCTTTTAATTTCATCAATAACCATGAGAAATTCCGGCACATTCGATTGCAGGTTTGTGAGCTTCCTAAAAAGTTAGGGTTTTGGGAGAAAATTTTGTTCCTTTTGGTTGCCCTAATTAGTTTTGTGTTGCTGGGGTTTTGAATTCTTTTTTCAATTCTTGGTGTTTTCTCGTTCTTATCTTTAATATCCAAGATTTGGTGATTTCGGAAGAAGAGATGGCTTCTTTTCTCTAATTTTTTTTGTTTTTTCCCTTTATTTCTGGGATGCCATACTTCTTTCTTGATTATTTTGAAGGACAAGCGCACTATTCAATTAAAAGGAGTTAATTTTTTTGATCATCGTGTACTTGATCATCAAATTGGTACATTGTTCAGCTCAGGTGTTAGGTTCCCTAATCAAAGAACATATTCGTGCTGAAAGTTCTTGGGACCATGCGTTGAACATTTACGAAATCAAAGGCTAGAATTGATCACCTTTCGGTGCTGGCTGCTTGTGTAATTTATAGTTTTCTCCTCTGGGTTTGTTGAATTACTGAAATAGCTTTAGAGCAGAATAATCAGGAGGAGATATAATATGGAATAGAGTTGTCTCTTTTAGGCTAAAAGCAGGACATGCAAGAAGGAATATTTAAAATACATACACGAAGACTATCACAGAGGAAATATTATTTTGTTATTTGTTAGGGTCACCTGAGCATTTATAGTCTATCATTATAAGTATGCTCTGCTTTGCTTCTTCTGTATGTTTCTTTTGTTTCTATATGAGAACATAAGCATGAATGCATGATTACTCTAGATAATGCGGAGACAGTTTACCAGGATTGAAGTTCTTTTAATCACTCATACTTGATAACTATTATGCCTAGACTGCCAAGAGTTTTGCACATATTTGATCATATATATTCACTTTTCCCTTTAGGTTTAGTTGATCTATACTTTTTTCGCTAAGATTTAGATTTCTTTGCTTCAGGAAGAATTTGACGCTCATGATCCCAAGGGACACAGTTTCACGCAATTGCCATTTCTGAGAAAAAGGTCAAAAATTGTTGAGATAGTTTCGGCAAAGGACATTATTTTTTCATTGACACAATCAGGGGTTTGTGCTGCATTTAGCAGAGGTGGGTACTATTTTCCTCCAAACACTTCGTTGCCTATCGCATTATTGAAAAGTATAGCTAATATTTTTCCAATGTTACAATTTAAAACAGAGACAAACCAGAGAATCTGCTTTCTAAACGTGACTCCTGATGAAGCCATTCGCAGCTTGTTTTATAACAAAAATAATAATTCTCTGATAACGGTTTCAGTTAACGCTTCTGACCACTTCAGCTCCTTGAGATGTAGATCAACCAGCATTGAGTATGTCTAATCCTTCCATTAAACCTTTTGCTTATATAGGCCTTTTTACCTTTTAGTTCTTCTTGTATAATTCTAATCTTTTAATTGCTTCCAGGTATATCCGGAAGGGAAAACCTGATGCTGGTTTTGCACTTTTTGAGTCAGAATCATTAAAATGGCCTGGTTTTGTAGAGTTTGATGATGTAAATGGGAAGGTCCTCACATATTCTTCTGATGATAGGTACAGTGTAATTATTAACTTATTTAGTAGTGCTATCAGTGGCTATCAGTGTTATCAATGCGTGAGGCGCAATGCTGGGTGCAAAGCATCTTTACACGCACATGCGCAAGGCGCAACGCGATGCGCACGCCCGAGTGATGCGAGGTGCACACCGCCCACATAAATTTTCAAAATATATAATCAAGCGTGAAAGAACATGTTTTTAGAATTCACATGAAAAATGTCATGATAAATAATATCTTACTATAAAATCACAATATAATGCTTTAATTTCTAATGCTAACACCTAACATAGTAGCAAAAGTCATAAATTTTCAAATCAAATGTTAAATCAAGACTAATGTCCAAGCAAATGATTAGTAATGGTCCTCAATTGAATGCTACTAAAAAGACCTAATGGATTTATTATGCTTTTTCGGATATGAAATATCAAGTATAAAGACTCGATTGAAATGTTAACAAACAAAACTATATGATGATATGTACTACATGCACCTTGCACAAAGTAAGGATGTACGCGAGGCGAAAAAGACGCTGCTGCATCAGAAGTGGGGCGCTTCGCCACCGCCCCGCATCGTAAGGCGCATGAGGCGCAGTGAGCCGCGCGCCTTTGAAAACACTGGTGGCTATATTTGTTTTGCTCTTAGCAGTTGTGACATTGCTTGATATCTTTTAATTTTTTTTATCATAGCAGCACATACAAGGTGTTCGACCTGAAAAACTATGCACTGTTGTACTCTATATCAGAGAAAGGTGTTGAAGAAATTAAGATCAGGTTAGTTGGCATCTCTCTTTCAAATGTTGAAATTAGTCAAAAGAAGAATTATTGTTCTTCTGAGAAACTATACAAGTGAAGCTATGTCAGTTTTTCCATGATCAATAAATTTGCTGCCAGTAAACTTTCCTTGTTTTGGGCTTTGGAGGTTTCCTTGTTATCTATGTTTCCTTAATGCAATTACCCTGCATATGATGTCCTCACAGATTTTTATTATATATGTTGTGACTTTTACATGTTAAAAAACCTGCATGGAAAACTTATGCGTAATTTTAAGATAGTTCTTTGCTATTCCATCCTCTTTATCCCGTGTTCTTCATAAGCGTTATTGGAAGTGCACAATTCTAAGTACAAACATCTTTTTCTTTCTTGTGGGGGTTGGGGGCATGTACTCCTTTCCCCCCTCTTTCTTCTCCTTTTTTGTGGGCTCCAAATATAAAGTTCAGCAGTTTGGCTATCGTGTTAGGTTACCGCGACTTTATCAGATTCAGCCATCTAAGCATTTTGGGAGATGCATATGAAACTAAACTAGTCTGGCCCATGGAAGTTTTACTTTCAGAAGGCTAGGTTATTAAAACTTAAATAAGTCTAGGATTTCTTTACTATGTATAGACTGATATGCAACTTAGTTTGTGGACCAATAAATTATTAGTTCTTCCAAAAAAGAATGATCCTCTGATGCTTCAAATTCATTATTTGCAAATATTAGTGTCCGTGTTTTGCTCTATGCTAAAATATCTAGGTTACAAATAACCATATAAGAGTTAGAGATAGAGGAAAGAAGAGATGAGAACATGAGAAAAGAGGTAGGAGAAGAGGGAAAAGGAGACAAGAGACTGAGAAAAGATGGTTACCATAAGAGTAGAGATGGGGGAAAGATGAGATTTTTCTTTCTCTTCATCCTTAACACCCTGTCTGTTTAATAGGAGTAGAGATGGGGGAAAGAGGAGCTTTTAATAATTTTGAAGTACATTGGAGGTCGCTCCTAGGTTGCATAAGCTTAGGAGGATGTAGCTGAGGGCTTATTATTTGAAGTTTATAAGTTATACCGGCTTTTAAAAAGTAAGCTTAAAAGCTATTTTGACCAAACAATAAGCTCCCCAACCCTCTAAATTTCATTAACCGGGAAGGCTTCCCTACTGGTGATTGTCTTGGTTTTATTTACAAGATCCTCTAGGCCATATTTACTTAGTTGAGATTTACATCAAAATTGGAAATTCGATGTCAAGCTGATAATTTTGCTATAAAATTATTTTAGACTGCTCCATTTATTTAAATGGTAAAAGATTTGGGATATTTGGATGTCAATTATGACAATTCTAAAAAACAAACTGAGTAATATGCATAAAAAGCTACATCTTGGCAACACAAAGCACTAGGCTTAACACGACATCTGAAGACTCCTTTTTCTTACGTGTGGGGAGCAAGGGTTTTTTTTCCTAGTTGTAGTGAGCATTGACAAAGAGTGGAAATTTGAGTATAATTGGACGATAAGGATTTTGTTTTGGTAATGGAAATGAGATGATAGAATTAAACATGGAATTTCTATTTCACAAAGATTACCTTGTTCGACTAAGAACAATGAGAACTGAGCAAGGGATAAAGATGCAACAAGTGAACCATCTAATAATATTTTTTACTTTGGAGGATGGAAATCCTAGACGACTACATACAGACAAAATAATTGATAGATGGCAAGGGAAGAATGTTTTACACATAGCTAACAAGGCGAGTTGGCTGTTTGCTGGTTCAAGTTTCGAAGTACAATGTATTACGGGGGCTCGAACTGAATAGGAATATGCTTAACTTTCATGTTTGTATGACAAGTATAAAGTATTGATGTTTGTGAATTGTGAGTATTGACGTTTGTGCTACCATTTAGACGCAGGGCCATATGACTGATGATTCTATGACAAGTATGTATGTTTGTGCTATCATTCAGAACCCACACATGTTTTGTTATCTGCAACTTTAGTTCTAATGTTCGACTTAAAAGTGATATCATTGATATGTCTGGAACCTGATTTTTCGTTCATTAAATCTACTTTGGGTTGTTTATGTTATGTCTGAGTATTTCTATGCAATGTGTAGCATAACTTTCATTATTTTACTTGAAACAGCCCAGGTATTATGTTACTGATTTTTAAGAAAGCTACCAGTTATGTCCTTCTAAAAATTCTCTCTATAGAGGATGGTACGGTTCTCAAATCCTTCAACCATCTTCTTCATCGGACTAAAAAGCTGGACTTTATTGAACAGTTCAATGAAAAGCTTCTAGTGAAACAGGAGAATGAGAATCTACAAATCCTTGATGTATGTATTTTCCTCTTCATATCCCTGAAGTAAGTATTTAATTGTGTTTGCTTATTTTATGATTAGTCATCTGATGTATCTCTTCATCTTTCTTCCAGGTTCGGGACTTCCAGTTAACGGAAGTAAGCAAAACAGAATTTTTAACCCCATCCGCATTTATTTTTCTATATGAGAATCAGTTGTTCTTGACATTTCGAGATCGAAATGTAGCAGTTTGGAATTTCCGTGGGGAGCTTGTTACCTCTTTTGAGGATCACTTGTTGTGGTATCCTGATTGCAATACAAATAACATCTATATTACGAGTAACCAGGATCTTATAATCTCTTACTGCAAAGCTGACTCTGATGATTCAAATGGCACTGGTAATACTTCTAGACCTTAATCTTCAATATGAGCGAAATGATATTATTGACAAATGTGATAATATATTTTAAAGGTAAAGATAGTGTTGCTAAATTGCTAATGCTTTGAGATCCTTTAAGATCATATATTTACAAAGTCTATAATCTTACTAGTACTAAATCATCATAGCTCTTCTGGTTCTTCTTTCTAGAGAACTCACATGTGACATTGTACTTTGGCTAGGGTGTTTTTTGTGAAGTTTTTTGTCTTACATTTTGTACTGGATTTTATTTGCCTCTTTTTTGCTTTATCCAGCTAGTGGAATTGAAAATTATTGTCCAAGGAAAATGCTAGATAGATCTTGTGAAGTATTTTTATATGTTCCTTTTGCATCATGAATGGTGCCGTGCTGTTTAGAACATGTAAGTGATTATTTGCATATCTTTTTTGAATTTTCCCTTTAACTTAGGAGAATATGCTCTGTAGGTTTGTGTCGTTTGAATGTGCGGGGTTAGAGATAACTAGCATTTATGTAAGAAAAGTGGGGAAGTTCCTTTTTGCGTATGTTTATGTGGTATATCAAGTTCCCCACACCCACAATGAACAGGAGAAAACAAATGAAAAGAAAACTGTGAAAAAAAAAACACATTTTATCGCCATCCTAACCACCATTGCCAAAGGAGAAATGCCTGTTTTGACTAATATAGTTAATATTTTGTATTCAGATATCTAAACTCTCTCTTTTTCTTCATCTAAACAATCAAATTTTTCAGCGACCCTATTAACTTGTCAGAAACCTAAAGAAGTGAAAGCGGTTAATTAAATTAGCTTAATTCTTAACACCGTGGTTTTGCTTTGTTACGGTTTTTTGTTACTGTTGGTGAAATGCAAAAATATTTGAGGGTATATAAGCATAGCTTAACAGAAATTTCTGAAATGCTTCACGAAGACTCTTTTGATTTTCGTGAAAAATTAAGTGCTAGTTAATGTTTAATTCATGAATAGTGGAAGATGAAAATTGCTGAAATATCTCTATTTCTTACCACCACAAATAGATGTTTTAGCTTGCATGCTTCCTTTCAATTGCCATAAGTGAGACTGCTGCTAATTCTACTTTTTCTTCATTGAAACAGCTGGATCCATTAACATCAGTAACATTTTGACTGGAAAATGCCTCGCGAAAATTCAGGCTAGTAACTTGAGCAAAACTGCATGCAATTCCAAAGTCGGGAGCAGTTTAACAGAAGCTCTGGACGATATTACTGCACTATACTATGACGAGGAGCGGTGTGAGATTTATACTGGCAACAAACATGGTATAATTCATGTTTGGTCTAATTAGCGTGGACATCAGAAAGCCGAGCAGCAAATCGCTGCTACAAATGTAATTTGATGCATTGTCTCTGTATTTCCCCCTAATCTTAAGACATAGGGTCTTGTTGTGCTTCCCCCACCCTTCCAATTTTATTTTGTATTCGTTGACAATATTTGTTATGTGAGTTTCAATCTAATTTTGCGGCGTTCAATTTTATTCTCCTTCTTTCGGAGTGGTCAAGGTGTCTCGTAATATAGTTATGAACTATTATGCCGGTAAAATCTATATGAAATACTCATACAGGTTTTATAAGCTGCACGGTGAGGTTGCTGCTATTTTAGTTGGGATTTCTGGATTATATCCCTGTACCAATTTGAATTCTATGGGTTATGATCATCCGTCTTCTTTGTCAAAATCAAGCAGCTGCGAACTTTGGGCACTAGTACGTAAGTATCCCGGTCGCTCAATGATCCTATTCTCTTTCCCAATGATAGCAATAAATGTGAGGATGTTTTTGTCATGGGAAGGATCAGATGATGTACATGTGAACTTGTTTGATGGGCAAATACAAAAAAAAGCATGCGGAAGTGTTAGTGTTAGAAATTTTTGTTTGCACGGAAGTAATTGTGAAGTAGCTGAAGTAAAAGAAGTAGAGCCTACTTTTGCTACTTCCAAGCAAAAAAGTGTGTTTGGTTCTCTGAAAAACTTACTTCCAATGCTTCCCTAAATACTTATGTGGCGCCTACGTGTCATCCTTACTTCCAAAATATTTTTCCAATCCTTAATACTCAGAAATAGCTCGGAAATAGTTGAAATGCATATTAATTATGACATAAATAATTTTTTTATTAATATTTTTTTTATTAGTTACTTCTAACAACTTTTCATTGATAAAATTACTTCCTAATAATATTTCCAAATGTTATCCAAACAAAAAAAGTAAATGAAGAGGAATTCCATTACTTCTAAAAATATATGAAACAAAAAAAAAAACACTATTTCCACTACTTCTTACTTCATAGCTTTGAAAGTTATTTCTATAACCTACTTCTTACTTCTAATACTTCCATTATCCAAACGGACCATAACTAGAAAGAAGCGATGAGCTGTCAATTATTTTGGAACAATGCCCTACCGATAAATATGAATGCATAGTCTATGAAAAAACTATATGAAGCCCACTTGAAAACATCGTGCGACAAACCAATTTGGTTAACTATCTTGAGGAAAGCTGAAACAATAGAATTTGAGAACAATGTACTTATATTTAGCTAGTTTTATACAACTTCGTGAAACCTTGAAGCAAATTGAGAACAGACTCCATACATCAGCCAAACTTTTTAAGACAACTAGTGCAGTTGCCACAACAGTGATATACTCCTTTTCCAATCAAACTTGAAAGGGAGAAGCTTTCTGCTACAAATTTCATTGAAAACCAAGAACATCAAAACTGCGACTTGTCGAGGGTGTCGAAGTATGGATGATCCATTGCTGCCTTTGCTGATATCCTGTTCGCTGGATCATATTGGAGCATTTTCTGCAATAATTTACAGAAAGAAAAAAAATATCAATATTTCAACAGTGAGATAGTAATGTTAAAATGTGAAATGTAATGAAAGTTACAGATAATAGGTCAATGCCCTCGGGCTCCAGTGACGGGACAGCACGTGCCAAGTTCTGGGGCTTCCACTGTGGATATTCATGCCAGTCTCTGAGAGAGCTCACACCAGGCCATTGTTCTTCAGATGGAGTCCCCAGCAACCTTTCAGAAAAAAAATATAAGGTATATTAGCAGAAGAAACTAAGTCTACATAAAATTTCATATCTTTTTTTTTGGTTATGGGAAGAAAATTGATTGTTTAAGGAGAGTGTAAAATTAGTAGTATTTAAAATTTGCCACAATTAGTATCGTTTATGCTCAAGCAATAGTAGCACAAATGTTTTTTTTTTTTTGCTCTTAAAATACCTGAAGATGTGAAGCAATTGCTGTAATTCTGAGTCACCAGGAAATAAAGCCTGTCTCCTCACCATTTCAGCTGCAGCAGTAGATTTTCTTATGAGAGAAAGGAAAAGTAAAAGAAACATGTGCAAAAGCTTCCAGTAATTTCAATTGAATATATGGAAGAGACTGGTGTATAAACCGAAACTGTAACTTAAATGAATATATGAAGCGTGCTCATGTATAAATTGATTAAACATCCTATATAATACTAGTCAGCTAAAGATGACAAGATCAAAGTTTAAGACAGCCTTGCATGACTCAAATATCCAATGTTTTCATCATATTGGAAGAAATCAACTATAGTTCTGCCATCAAAGATACCAGAATTCCTACAACACTCTTGCATCCCAATTTCTTAGACAATTCCTGATGCTTTGGCCCTCCAAATCCTCGAGTTAATTTTCCTTTTGAGGATTATTCTCCAGATTCAGTAACATGTAAACTAAATCACTGGATAAATATTCCCATTAAAAGTCAGTATCCAATATGAAGTTAATAAATCACGCCCGTCTTGACAGTGGTATTGCATCTGTTGGATACATATTAGATATATGATGATACAATGTGTCCAGACCATTTTATGCAAATTTCAAAATGTTCAGCATGTTAACAAAATATTACCTAATTGTTCTTTACATGTAATTACAAAGGAAACTTTTTATTCATGGCTAGTTGCCTGTGAGCACGTCAAAATTTAAAACGAAGTCCTCCATCCTCATGCCAACTTACAGCCAGAATATTTTGCTTAGAGCAATATATTAGTGTAGCCCAAAATCAAGTTATCTTGCAAAGTTAACATTCCATGAAGATATAAAGTCTTGTTTAATACCTCAGTAATTATTAACCTTAATTCATCAGTAACTACTGACCCTAATCCATCAGTAATCACACAAGAGACTTTAAAATTGGAAATCATCGATATCATGGGCATTTACCATTGACATAGCTATAGTGCTAGTGTTAGTTAATCATGCGGGAAGTCTTACTTCCAATCTATGAAGGCAAAGCATAAAGCTAGATATCACTGGTTTCCTACAGTAAGAAACATGCTACAGGCAGATATAGAATGTGCAAAATGCAACAATAGCAAACACTTGTAAAGTAATTAATTTCATGTGCTTCACTAAAGAATGGAAAAAAGCAATCAATCTCGAATAAATAAAATCTAACTTTATAACGAAGGCTGAACAGGAGAGGATGGGACATACCGAAAATGCACCCTACAGACCACATGTCTACTCCAGTCGAGTAGTAGCTTGTTCCTAATAGCACTTCAGGAGCTCTATACCAGAGTGTAACAATCTACACCATAAATTCCATGCCAAAAAACAATTACATCTAGTTATAACTGAAAGAAAGATTACTATGATGCATAATACGAAACCTCATGAGTGTAGCTCTTAAGAGGAATCGTGAAGGCTCTTCCAAGCCCAAGATCAGCTATCTTCAAGATCCCTTTCTCTTTGTCCACCAAAAGATTCTGGGGCTTCAAATCCCTGTTATACATGCATATAGATATTTCATGTAGATAATCCACTTCAATGCTAATAGAGGATGATTTAAGAAAAATAGAACTACCTGTGGAGCACTCCATGACTATGACAGTGAGCAACTCCTTTACACAACTGATACATGAAACTCTGTGACACAAAAGACGGTTTACCAAAATAAAACAACATTCATACTAAAGCTTTTAAAATTTTGACACTTTAGCATCAACCAGTGTTTTCAAAGGCGCGCGTCTCACTGCGCCTCATGCGCCTTACGATGCGGGACGGTGGGGAAGCACCCCACTTCTAATGCAACAGCGCCTTTCGCGCCTTGCGTACATCCTTACTTTTTGCAGGGTGCATGCAGTACATATCCTCGTATAGTTTTGTTTGTTAACATTTCAATTGAGTCTTTATACTTGATATTCCATATCCCAAAAAAGCAAAATAAATCCATTAGGCCTTTTTAGTAACCTTCAATTGAGGACCATTACTAATCATTTGCTTGGATATTAGTCTTGATTTAACATTTGATTTGAAAATTCCATTACTAATCATTTGCTTGGATATTAGTCTTGATTTAACATTTGATTTGAAAATTTATGAATTTTGCTACTATGTTGGGTAGTCTTGATTTAACATTTGATTTGAAAATTTATGAATTTTGCTACTATGTTGGGTGTTAGCATTAGAAATGAAGGCATGCATTATATTGTGATTTTGTAGTAAGATATTATTTATCATGATATTTTTCATGTGCATTCTAAAAACATGTTCTTTCGTGCTTGATTATATATTTTGAAAAATTATGTGGGCGGTGTGCGCCTCGCATCACTTGAGCGCACGTATCGCATTGCGCATGTGCGTGTAAAGATGCTATGCGCCCCGCATTGCGCCTCGCGCATTGATAACACTGGCATCAACTACATCAATGATTCAAACTAAAAATTCCACATGAAACTTTTAAGAGTGAGTACTCCGAGGTCTAACAAACTTCATACTCTAAAAACATTTGATCTTGTAATTCTAAACTGAAATATACAAAATTACCACACAAAACCAATTGGAAGTTTCAGAACAAGGAGCCAATAATACCTGGATGACATTCGGAGGAAGTGGCCGAGGGTTTGGCCCTTTACGGTACACATCAACAAACTTCTTCAGATCTGTATCCAAATACTCAAACACCAAATAAAGCATCGGCTTCCCATTCTTATCCACATGCTCCACATTCAACAATCTACAACAAAACCCCCAATCAACCAACCAATCAAAAGGCCCCTAACCCAAATCAAGTGTCTCAAATCCACAAACCAAAACCTAATCTTACGACCATATATCAACCCATAAAACCCCCAAACTCTTAACAATCAACCTACATTTATTTCAAATCTGAGATGCCAAAATCTAACATCACAACCATGAGTCAACCCATCAAGAACCCCCAAATTCTAAGAAGTCGATTTAGGGTTTCAAATCCCAAACCAAAACCTAATCAAGAAACCATAAATTAACCCATCTTACCACCACAAGTTCTAAACAATCAACCTAGGATTTTGACTCCACAAACCAAATTCTTACGTTGCCACAACTAATTAAACCGCAAGAAACCAGAAAATCCAAACAACCAACCTAGGGTTTCGAATCCAGAAACCAAAATACAACGACACCTACAACCTTAAATTAACCCATAAAACCCCCAAAATCAAAAAAATAAATTGCAACTTTGTATTTTCGATCCACAGACCAAAATTCAACCTTGCAACCATAAATTAATCCATCGAGAACCCCCAAATCGAACTAATCAACCTAGGGTTTCAAATCGAACGAAGCCAAAACCCTGACCTGACGACATAAATGCTCTGAGAGAGCATCTGAAGGAGCGAGATCTCGCGAAGCGCAGTCGGAGGGATCCCCTCCTCGTCCATCTCGAGGCGAGTTTTCTTGAGCGCGACGAGTTGGCCGGTGGCCTTGTCCTGGGCTTTGTAGACTTTGCCGTAGGTCCCCTCGCCGACCTTCTCCAGCTTCTCGTACTTCTCCATGGC
Organism: Asparagus officinalis; assembly: GCF_001876935.1. Taxonomy (NCBI): domain Eukaryota; kingdom Viridiplantae; phylum Streptophyta; class Magnoliopsida; order Asparagales; family Asparagaceae; genus Asparagus; species Asparagus officinalis. The sequence continues at coordinate 124,865,194 of NC_033801.1, read as the reverse complement.
GATTCAAACCCTAGATCTGAGAGATTGAGAGTCTAGGGTTAGGTTTAGGGTTTGGGTTCTTTTTTTGGGGACTGAGTTTTTTGAAAGGAGAATTGAGAGGGAAAAGAGAAATGGGAGCGGAGATTGAAGGAGAATTGAGAAAATGTCGGTTCGGTTATGGGCTTTTTGTAGCCCATTGTACTTTTCGGACTGAGAACGGTCATATTTTTTGAAATTTGAACCGGATTCAACGAGGAAAGTGCAAGCTGCCACTTAATAAGAGGATTCAACTAGATTCATAGAACCCATCGTACTCTGGAGAGATATCTATTCCTCTGTAATAATAAGAGGATCCAAAGATTTACTATTCATGTTACAGAAAATAATATAGCAAATTGCTGTAGCATTATTACAGTACCGTAGTGTTTTATAAATATCACTGCAGCACTATCACTGTAGCAAAACGGGATACCGCAGCAGTTAAAAAATATTACTATAGCACTTAAAAAACATTTGAAAACAAAATTACTGTAGTAAAAATAAAAAAATGAGGGTCGTACTTTGCATGGGGTGCACACTAGTTTGGATTCTATGCTAGCGTTTGAAAAGCAGTAAAAATTGTTATTTTTAGGCTTAATTGCACTTAGATACCCTATAGTTTGAATTCTTGTGCGCTTATGTGCCCTCATTTGTTTTTGCTAGCACTTATAAACCCTAAAACTTTTAAAATTTGCACTTAAATACCGTTAGTTATGTGAACGTCAGAATTTCCCACGAAAGATTCTCATGCAACACTCACATGTTAATTGTAGAACTTTTTAACCCCTAAAATTTTAGCATGTTTGGCAACGTAGGATTATGATCCAATTGGCTTATAATACACAAACAGATTATAAGCAAGTGAATCATAATCCACAAATAAATTATAATTCAGGTGGACTATAGGCCAAAATGTTTGATAAATTTAGTGTATTAAAATTTATTTCCAATAATAGAGTGTTTGGCAATTCGATGAATTATAAGCCATCATTGTTGTGAAATGACCAAAAAAAGATTTAATTGGATTGAGAGAGAGGTAAATAAGTCTAGGATTTTTGTAAAATATTGAAGGGTATATTGGTCTTTTACTTGGTCAAACCTTGTCGCTTATAAGCCACCAAAAATTAAGCAATGATACTCTAGCTTATTTTTTGGTGGCTTATGAACCAAAATAACCCATTTACCAAACATGTCAATGTGGCTTATAAACCGTAAATATACTCCTTTTAAAGTTTATTGCTATACTATCGTAATTTTATTTAGATCTGTACCCCAAGTTTCTATTTTAAAATAGAAGTTGATTGACAGCTTTTCAACCATAAATTTAATAAATACTAAATCGCTCTAAATTAAACTTGACTACTAAGATTATGTTGATATAACTAAAAAAATAGCGCTTACGTGATTTTTTTAAGGGGAGTTTGTTGCCATTTGTTAAATTTTTGCAATACAACACCGATTGCAGACCTGCAAATAAGCTTCTTACACCGATTGCAGACCTGCAAATAAGCTTCTTTAATCTATCACCGTTTCACAAATCCTTCACAATGCTAACAATACTCAGTTTTTCAAGTAAAATTATATATTTTTCTTAGCAATTCTTCTCCTGTCACATGCACACGGAGCTACTTCAATGTAGTGCCTCATAATAACAAGCAGTGAAGAAAATTAGACGATGCTCATTCCTTAAAAGGGGTGGGGATAAAAAATCCTTTAAAAAAAGATGATGTTCTCTTGTTATCAGCGTGATGAGCTCAACCTGAAACAAGCATTGAGATGGATGTAAAAAAGCTCATCCTCTATTTTCCTTTTAGAATGAACATAAAAAGAGTTCACAGAATCTTGAAAACAAGATTCAACCTCTATCTACATACTACACTTTGCACGCTACAACGAAAGACAACAATTTATTCAAAAAAAAAAAACAGACTAATCAGTGATTAGAGCAAGAAAACATCAATACAATCATGCAAGTCTTCATATCCCCCGTCTAAATTCTACAAGACTACACAAACAACGAAAAACGAGGATCGATAATCATCCAACCTTCGAAAGTGAAACCGAGCTGTCAAATGCAGATCCCACATGAGTTATAACAAAGCCATAAATCTTTCGTTTCAGCCTCTCGATCTTCTCCACGAGAATCGTCTCCTCCTCTGGCTTCTTTCCTACCGCATCGAGCCAATCATTAACTCTCTTTAACTGCGATAAAACAGCTGCAACTCTCCCATTATCCTTGCACGAAGCCTCTCTACCATCCTCCAACACTTCACCAAATAACCGAAAACCGACATCCAGTGCATCCTCCACAAATTTCATGAACCAATTCTGCATCTCTCGTCGGAGGGACTTGGCAAAGTTTACAGTCTCGCTAATAGACTGCCCTTTACTCCACATATTGGTTGTTGAGACCTTTGCTTGGCCCTTCACAGGAGTTATGAAGGAGTTCTTCTTTGAAAAGTTCACCTTGGTAGTATCGGCCAGAGGAGCTGCAGGTTTTCCGAAAATCTTTTGTTTTGTGTTGCTATCGAGGGTTGAGCTCACCAAGGATACAACTTCAAGGTCAGTGGCTAATGCTGCCTCGACCCAGAGAGAGGCTGGCTTGGTTCTATCCAATGAAAGGACTTCAGTGAGTCCACCGGTGCTGCGGGTAGAAGCAAGTGATTCTGAGATAGAAGTGCACTTTATTGTATCTTCGTATATCGATAGGAATCTGTCGATGGTTGGAAGCGGATTTCCTGCTTTTGATGACGAGCAGAGATCTGAAAACATGCTGCGCAAGAAGTCATTCAAGTACAAAATCCATTTAGTCATATAAACCCAATTAAGTATTTGCAAAACTACCCCAAACCATCAACTTTGGAAAGAAGAAGGGAGGGGAAAAAAAGACAAAGAAAAAAACTTAGTTGGATATGGTTAGTCAAAATTTGACTATTTTGTTGATATTCTTATGTTGTTGTTTGACAATTAACCTACCAAAGTTGTTGATTTGTTGATTTGGCGGGTAGTTTGCAAATTCACATGAATGATTTAAGAGGTGTACGTAAAAAAAAATCCAAAATTTACCTCAAACACCTTATAAAAGATTCAGTGGCCAACGCATCTTCTAGAGCCTCGGCTGCAGCCATAGAAGCTAGATTTCTTCTCTGCAGAGCCTCCTGTTTTTTTCCAATTAGAAAGGTGAGAGATGAAGCCAAGGATGGTTCATGAAAGAGAAGAAAAAGAGTAACAGCAAGATTTTTCTCATACCTTCCCAAGCTTTGAGAGATTTTCAGAGACGGCATCTAAAGAGATGCTGCCGTCCGTCCATTTACAGTCATGGACGGTAATTCTCGCGGGTGCGTGGTGGTTCGATTTCTCTGAGAGAGAGGAGGAGTCCGTCGTCCTTTTCACGATTCTCTTCTTCTCGTTTCTTGGTGCTTCCTCTTCTTCGCTACCGTTAGGCGGTTGCTGCTCCTTTCCGGCATCGCTCAGCCTTTGTGAAATAGCGACCTGAGATTGAACCACGGATCAAGAATTGAACTTTACTCGACGTCACGTACCACGTTTGCATAAATAAAAATCTAAGCTTTTTCCGATCTCAAACGCGTTCATCGTCAAACCTGAACTCAGTTCACACCGCGGAATATTTAATTTTAGTGTTTTACCTGGGTCCTCAAAATAGCCTGCTGATCGACCTTGCTCCTCCCCCTACTTCCCCTTTTCCTTCCCCTCCCTGAATTATCTCTCCCAGCTCCTTCCGTCATCGAACCTATTCACCGCCACGACCCCTCGCACACCCTCGCCACACAACCCCGCCCTTCTATCCTCCCTCCGCCGCGCGCCGCCGCTCCCGTCCCCCTCCCCCTAATCGATAAGCCCCTCTCCCAGCACCCCTGGCCGACACCGACCCCCTCCTCCACCACGCCACGGAGACTGACGCTCCTCCTCCCCGCCGACCGGAGACGGCCGTTCCTCGATGTACCTAGACGCATCACGCACGATCGCTCGCCTGACCCTCGCCGCCGCCCTCCTCTCCTCCTTCGCCGCGACCAGCGCTCTGCACGCCGCACTTCCGGAACGGGCAGGGGGCGCACGAGGCGCCTCGGACCCGCCCTCCCTCGCGAGCCCGGGGAGGGTCCCTCCTGACGGACGCGGCGTCTTTGGGGGAGCGGCGGCGGGGCGCGGGGCAGCGGGGGGGCGGCGGGGGCTGCTGGGAGGGGCGGGTTGTCTGCGGTGGGGATGAGGAAGGAGGCAGGGTCGTCGGGGAGGAGTTGACGGAGAGGGGGTGGGGAGCGAGGAGAGGGGAGGGAGCGCGCGAGGAGGGGATGGGCCTGAGGAGGGGCGAGGGGAGGGGTGGGAGGGAGAGGCGGTCAACGTGGGGAGTGGCCAGGTGAGACCCGCGGCGGAGGTGGCCGGTCGGTGACGAAGACGTAGGTGGAGTTGACGGAGTCGCGACATGCTGGAGGGGAACCCGGCGGGAGGGCCAGAGCGGAGGGGCGGGGCGATGCCGGTCACCTGGAGACAGGGACGGTGGTCCCCGCCGAGCAGCGCGCGACGGGGCCGCTGGAGGAGTTCATGGACTGGGGGCTCATCAGGCATCGGGTCACGGACGCCATTGCTCGCTGACGACGACGGCGGCGCGGGGTCGGGATTTCGGGGGATCATCGGGATGAGGAGAAGTTGGTTGGGTGTGGGGTTTTTGAAAGGGAGGAGAAGAGAGACGTGGTGGTACTTACGGTGGGATTTTCGAATTTCAAATGCGCCTCTTTTTGGTAAACTGCGGGGTGGGGGCTGGATTGACGGCGTTAGATGACGGTTAGCGCCGTTAGAGGGGAGGAGGCACGTGCGTGGGGTGGGGGCGTTTGCTTTTTAGCAGTTTGAGTGTGAGTATTGCATTGTTTATTATATATATATATATATATATATTATATATATATATTATTTATTCTTATTACATTGAGTATTGGAAAATAACAAAAAAGCTAAAATGAACAGTAATTATCTAAATTTCCATGTATTTCCCCCTTAATTCTCCACAACCATCCATTGTTGAGTTAGGGGGTGTTTGGCAATTTGAAAATAAATTTAAAATATGTAAATTACTTTTTTTGCAAATGACTTTTATATCCATGTTAGTACGCAAGTGAAATACAATGTTTGTTTGAAAAATTAAATTATTGTCGAAAGTGCAATGTGAAGATGACGTGGCAAAATTAGATTAATTAGAAAGTATAATTAAAATTATTTAATTAAATTAGTTACATTTTTGTCACTTTCATGTGACTTCACCATTTTTTAGGGGAAATCAAAATTGCATTAAATCATATGTGACAACTTTCTTGCATCTCACTTTCATAACCACTTACATGAAAACAAACACCTTAATTGTTAAATGAAAGTAACTTTCTCACTTTCATCTTTCACTTGCATGCCCTCATTTAATCAGAACATCGAAATTTTTAGGCGACGAACATCAGAATGATGTACGGGGCCTATTTCAATCGTTTAGGCTTGAATCGATGTCGACGCCAGTGAGGAAAAGGCTGATGAGGGATTTCAAGAGGTTGCAGAATGATCTGCCCGCGGGAATCAGTGGAGCCCCGCAGGATAACAACATCATGCTATGGAACACCGTGATCTTTGGGTAATTTTACAGTTGATGTCGAATCCTTGGTTTGATTTTAGATTTTTAGGGTTTTCTGATGAACTTTGGGTTTTGATTTGCAGGCCTGATGATACTCCGTGGGATGGAGGTGAGTTGTTGTTTTTTTTCTTCTTACCATACTGTTCTTTAGTTTTTAAAATCTGTTGTTTTTTAGGGTCTGACGTTGAATTAGTTTCTATGTGATCAAATTTTTTGAGTTGGAGATGAATTTTCTCTTAATTATTTAATATTAAAAAAATCAGAATATTAGATTTATTTTGGGGATGGTTGATTGAAGCATTGTAGATTGATGCATTTGCAGACATAAAGATTACCCAAAACTAATTATATTTGCAGATTATATTTGTAGATTGATGCATTTGCAAAGATTAAAATTACCCAAAACTAATTATATTTGCAGGTTATATTTGTAGATTGATGCATTTGCAAAGATTAAAATTACCCAAAACTAATTATATTTGCAGACATTGTAGATTGATACATTTGCAGAATATTTGTTGTTTTTTTCCTTTTTACAACCCACGATTCTCTCTTTTCCTCTCTCAACTTTCAGAAAAAGATTCAATGGCATCCTCCTTCATCTTCAATAGCATCCTCCAAACTTTTAAGGGTTTACTTATTTTGTTGATTACAGCCAAATCCGAGAAGCAATCAAGAGCAAAATCAACTCCTCCTCCTTCATCTTCAATGGCATCCTCTGCCTCCTCTGCTCCGCCACCGCCGTTGCCGCCTCTGTCGTTGTCGGTAGCGAAGAATAGTTTCCTTCACAGCTACAACAATTATAAGAGACAGAAGACAATCATGTCTTGACAAAATACTCTAATATACAATACTAGTGCATAGATAAACTGGTGCTTTCCTGTTACATGAGATGAAGGTTATTCATTATTCTTCACATTTAAATTATGCTTATGATGTGCTAGCTTTCTCTGTTTTCTTTTACCCTCTGAGTGTGAAGAACAAATAGCAAATTAGCTATCACATTTAATTGTGACATATTGGTTTCCTTTACTAAATTGACTGTATTCTGAAGCAGATCAAAATGGAAGTTACCTTCCCCTGAAATCAAAGTAAAGCTTTTGATCTTGTATTTTTTTCATCTTGAAAACATTTTACTTTATTCTGATTTGTGTTCTTTTTTTTTCAGCAGAAAGAGTAAAGGTGGTTTTATAATCATTTGAACAGTTACTGTTAGCAAGTTCTAGATGGAGAAGCGAATCTATCTTGATGTTCTACTCATTTGCAGCATAGAACTTCTTGCTTCTTATTTAAGCAGCACTTTCAGGAGGATGTCGTGCTTAGCACGTGATGAATACTAGATCATATCTAAAGCAGAATACTTTATTTTGGTAACATGTTCAATATTTGCATAATTTTTTTTAGAAACCGTGCTTTGCACGGGTCTAAATACTAGTGTGTGTGTGTGTATATATATATATATATATATATATATATATATATATATATATATATATATATATATATATATATATATATATATATATATATATATATATATATATATACACACACACAC
>NC_033801.1:124854353-124857251 GCF_001876935.1 Asparagus officinalis | reverse complement strand
CGTTGACTCTTATGTACAACAATCCCCACCATAAGAATAAAGTAGGAGAGAGAATTTACCTTGATAGGGATTATGGCACATAGGAATCAAGGAGTAAAATCCTCTCTTTGACAATGATACTCATTAGTCTCTCTCTCTCTATATGTATATGATGTTGATTTTGTTATTTAAACGTGTGCAGCGTTGTTTTTTAATTGCAAAAACAGACCTTTTTTTTAATTGTTTGAAAAGAGATCGTACTGGGTTTTAAATCTGGAATCTTTTAAAACATTCGTTTTTTTTTTCTTTTTTCTCAATCAGATCACATGATGTGAGGATTTTGACGGGGCTACGGGGTGTCTAATGATGTCACAAGACACGCTAAAACTATATAACATAGTGCTTTCTTGCGTAAGAAGCGAATAACTCCGACTCAAATTATTTGCTACAACAACTCGTCACAACATAATTCTGAGGCCATCACATCCACACTAGAGGAATAAGCACCAGCACTTGAAAATTCTCCCGTAAAAGTTAATAAACTAAATAATCTAAGCAAAGAGTTCCAATTATTAATTTCATTATTTTCAGCAGTAGCATGTAAAGAAGTACAAGGAACCATCACAAAACATAAAATTCTCACACGGTACAAAAAGTTTCATGGTAAGGGTAAATATTTCAGTGAACTGCAACATTACAGTGCATCTCCCGAAAATGATAATCTCCTCCTATAAAATTCAGAAGGATGTGATTCAGATCTCACTCTGAAGCATTTATGCGATGGGTACTATAGGTAATATAATCAACAAAATCTAAATGTGGAGAAATCCACAATAGCTTGCATTGCAGCACGCAACTTAATCAGTTGTCGACTACTTCAATGAGGGTGGTTTCGTAGTCACTGGGCGCCTCAATACCATGGAGGTTCATGATGGTTGCAGCAACATTGGCAAGACCACCGTTTGGTACATCTTTGCGGAATCTGACTCCTGGTGCAAGTCCGGGGCCTCCAATGGCAATCGGAACCTGAAAAAATTATACATGATGTTAAAAACTTCACATAAACGTATGTACTGAACAACATACATAAGCAAAATGGGGGTTTTCTAATGATGGAAGCAAAACGAAGAAGTCCTAAAAAATGCATGAAGATTCTTTAACAAGTAATGTTTCGGGGGTCTACTACAACAACAATCAAGCATTAACTCAATTTAATTTTGTTGTGGTCATTGATATGAACTTCCTTGCACCTAATGCCATTTTCATAAAAAACGAAAATTACAGACACAAGTGATTCTGATCAATTGTATGACAATAGGGAATAGTCTTCAAATATTTTAACCAATGGAAAATATTTCCCATGTTCATCTCAAGTTAAACTAATCGATTAGCTCTCTTTTCACTTCATAACATCTAAAAAAAATACGTGTGTAATGAACCACACACGAACCGAACATGTTAGCACTTACTATATACTTTTATAACTGAACTAACTATTATATCTCGATATCTCAGATGTTAATAACATCATCTTTTCGTGCCAGACCTTAAAAGTCTGTATCCCTACAAACACAACCTACATGATTAGTCTAATGCTGGAGGCTCATGGGATATTATGTAAAAAAATTACGTCTTAGGATATATGATCACAACTCTGTTAGAGCACCAATCTCAAGCATATTGGAACGCATGAGGGATAACTATAGCGTACCATATAATTTTGTACAGATCAAAGAGTGTAAATAACATGCTAATAAAAAGATAATCATGTAAAAACAAAGGCAAAATCACACACATCAAACAATTGTCTGTTATACTGGCAAAACCCCCTGATATCTCTCATTTTCCTATGTAAGCTTGTAATAACTGTTTAAAGAAATACTTCTAGCTGCTGATTTTCGCAGCTTGATGTACTTACTGGTTGAAGAGTATGGGATGTGAGAATCTGAATGTTCCCCGATTTGTCAAGCTGAGGTTTCCCAGATTTGTCTCTCTTTACCATGTCTTCAGCATTTCCATGATCAGCAGTGACAACATAGATCCCACCCACTTCTTCTATGGCATCTAGAATCATCTGTGTAAAAAGAAGATGTTCTAAAGGTTAAAGAGAAGAACATTTTCAGATTCAGAATTAATGTTAAACTCTGTGTTGATCACAATAATTGCAATTGTTCGATGCACATAAACTCCGCCATATATACAAATTAAAGCATAAACTCTTAATTGCAACAAAAGTGATTGCATTGATACAACTCTTAATTGCAACAAAAGTGATTGCATTGATACACAAAAAACAAATTGATGGTATCAAACACAAGCTACTGACATTTTGAGACCCGAATTACAAAATGGAAAGATTTCGTCAAATAAGAGACAATATCACGCCAACAGCGTATTTCTGTGTCTCAAATGTGGCTACGTATGGTGAGAAAACACTTGAAAACTTTACTAGAGATGCAAAATGGTAACTTCCAAGATCTAGTTAACATTTACAATGTCTTAAGGGAGAAAAAACCAGCAATTATATCAGCTACAAAATAAGCCACTTAAGCAAGTATGCAAAGTTTCAATTATGTTTCACATGTCATGTCATGTACATCATTAAGTCCTTCTATTAAGGATATTCAAAGATCAAAACTAAGGAGGTTTTCAGTTATTACTCTGTCAACCATGACTGCACCAGTTAATGGAACTTTATCAAGTTCATGAAAAAATAAAGAAAGGAAAAGTCAGATTACATATATTAAAACCCATTACCTTAACTGCTTTGTCAGCAGCCTCGCAAGCCACAACGGTAGCCTCTATATCACCAGTATGTCCCACCATATCTCCATTAGGAAGGTTAACACGAACCTGAAAATAGAAATTTAGTAAAGACCCATAAAGCTGTAAAGCTTTCTCTTATTGCCCATGAATTTA
>NC_033801.1:124852860-124854343 GCF_001876935.1 Asparagus officinalis | reverse complement strand
CAATTTCCAAAGCCTTCATTTTCGGCTGAACATTAAATGTGATTCCACTATCACTTGGAATTTCAACATATTCCTCCATGCTTGCATCAAAATACCCAGAACGGTTACCGTTCCAGAAAAATGTGACATGACCAAATTTGACAGTCTCACTGAAAAAGATAAAAAACATGACAAAGACTCTTGTCAGTGGTACACTTCTATTAATCATAATGAAACAAAACAACCAAAGAAAAATTCATGTGTCACTGTTGTGATCGCATTAGATAGAAAACAAAAACAACCAGCATGCCAAACAAAGAATACTCAAGAGAACTGGAGAAGAAATTTCCCTCATGCAGAGAAACATGAAATTATATAAATAAGAAAGAAATGAAATATGAGACAAGAATACTCAAGTTGTTAGAAATCAGTGTAAAAGACAATCCGACAACGGAAGTTCCTTGGGGCCTAAAATTTAAAATTGCATAGTATTGTACCTGCAAGCAAAAGTCCGGATGTCATTGTGCACCAAGTATTCACCCGAGGTTCTCTCTATCTCTGGAGGAGAAACAAGGTAATGACTAGGAAGCTTCAAATCACCATTATCATACTGAAGCATCCGACATATCGAACTTTGGAAAACGAAACTTCTGTCGAATTTGTCGAAATCTTCATATTCAAGTGCTTTAGCAAGCATAGTCATACGGTCTGCTCGGAAGTTAAATGTTACCACTGCATCACCATCCACTATAGGTCCAACTGCTTTCCCATTCTCATCAACTATAACAAAAGGAGGCAAGTACTGGTCATTGGCTTTGGGATCCTTCCGGAGTTCTTTCACAGCTTCAATGGCATTACGAAACTTGAAAGGTGCTTCACCTAGAACCTGGGCATCCCAGCCACGTTTCACAACGCTCCAGTCATTCTGCAATAAAAAAAAAACAATAAATAAGGTGCTACATTTTTAAAGAAACAGCTACCAGATCTTCTGAGATGCATTAGTACCACTGACAGCCAAAAATAAACTATTAACAGAAAAGATTAGCTCTTGGTGTTTTTGTAGCACAATCACAAACTGTTTGCAAGGGCATTAATTAGAGAAAAACACTTCAGCACCATAGTTGGGCTGTTAAATTATTCAATAAAAATTGCTAGATTGTCTGAGATGCAGCAGCATCAATGGACAAGAGAATTATTTAATCAGAGACATATCAGCTTGTTGAAATTTTTCTAGCACATACCAGCATCATAATTGCAGACTGCATACAAGGAAAAAAAATAATACAGAACAGAATCTGCATCAAATTTCAAATAGAACTATTCCAATATCATAATAATACTCCCTTTAAAAGTGGAAGTTCTGAAAAATCTTTCATTGCTCGATATTACCCCTGATTCAATTTACCAATTTCAAATCAAACCAATTAAATATAATTTGTTTGTGACAAAAATACCAAATTCCTTTTTTTTTTTTTTTTTTTGGGGGGGGGGGGGGGGGGCGAGG
>NC_033801.1:124795038-124852850 GCF_001876935.1 Asparagus officinalis | reverse complement strand
CTCTCATGAATTGGATCTTTTTAACATATGAATTGCATTTTCTTATTGGTGGATATGGATAGACATCAACATGAATGTTCCACTTGAATGCACTCCTAATGGACTTGAATTTCTATTTAACTGCGATAAATAGATAAGGATGGTATAAGTTGGGAATTTGTTTTGCGTGGGAAACCAATCACATGGAACAGGATTATTATCCGAAATGACGGAGGAGAAAGACATACAAATAGACTTAGAATTCATTTGTTCGGCAATAGTGAACCCAACTGACTATGAAATGCATCATGATTATCATTAGAAGTAACTTTTTCCTTCAAAATTACAGAGTTTCTCTCATAAATAGCAGGAGTCGTATTAGACTATATCATTAGAACCAAAGATAGTCTGTTATTGTAGAGAAGACAAATGGATGTTGAGCTAGAAAGTACCACAATATTTCTCTGGGCAAGCAATAATATCTTTATCTATAAACACTATTGCTATTTAAGTTAGATATATAACTTAAGGCAAAATTGCCAGATTGATATATTTTGTAAATGTTTGGTGACATATTGGTATATTTTCTTTTAGTTTTGTCAGATTGGTATGTTTTGTTGACTCCGACGCCAAATACACCTTAAATTTGGCCGGAGTTACTGTTCCGACCAGTGCTGACAGAATTTCTTGCATAAAACCCCCTCATTAAAACCCCATCATGCTCCTATCCCCTCCTCCTCATCCTCTTCAACCTCCCCCTCTCCCTCATCCTCTTCCTCCTCATCCTCTTCAACCCCCCCTCCCTCCCTCCTAAATTCATCCACAGCTGCTAGTAGTTCAGCTTGCTTCTTGTTTGGGAAAATATTATCAACCTTCATCCTTTCCCTAAACCCATACGTTGGAATCCTTGCGTTCAAGTATGCTTCAAGCAACAACTCATGTAATTTCATCCTATTTCTGAACCCAGCTTGCCTTCATCCATTCTCTTTCATGTGCTTAACCAAATCTTCCCCCTCAAATAGAAGTTTATTTTTAGCATATATCCTCAGAAGAGCATCATAGAATTTTGATGAAACTTTATTTCCCAACTTCAATGTTTTCTCAAATACTTCCTCAGCCTTATCTACACAACCACGACGAGGTTTAGCCTCACGGCTCACACACTTTCCAAACCCTCTCAACATCAGAAGCTTTGTCAAGAGAAGCATATAGAGGGAGAACAAACTTGCAAGCCATAGATTGAATCATTAGATCAGGTCACATTTCCTCAGCTTTCATCTTCTCCACAATATGTTCGATGCCATGATGATGATCATGATGACGAGGTTTTGTTGAAGAGAATGGATGAGGATGATGATGATGAGGATGAGGGAGAGGAGGGAGAGGGGAGGAGGAGGGGGGTTAGGAGCATGATGGAGTTTTAATGAGGGGGTTTTATGCAAGAAATCACGTCAACACTGGTCGGAACAGTAACTCCGACCAAATTTAAGGTGTATTTGGCGTCGGAGTCGACAAAATATACCAATCTGACAAAACTAAAAGAAAATATATCAACATGTCACCAAGCCTCTATAAAATATACCAATCTGACCATTTTGCCTATAACTTAATAGTAAAAAATATTTAATAAAAAAGTAAGACCCATTATATTTGACCATGTGCAATGCACGTGCATCCCACCTAGTAGCATTAAACCAAGGAGTTTTAGAAAGAGCTAAAAATAGTCCAAAAGAACATGATTCTCATTATATCATTCGAAGTAACTTTTTCCTTCAAAATTACAGAGTTTCTCTCATAGATAACAGGAGAGTTGCATTAGAATATATCATTAGAACCAGAGATAGTCTGTTATTGTAGAGAAGACAAATGGATGTTGAGCTAGAAAGTACCACAATATTTCTCTGGGCAAGCAATAATATTTTTATCTATAAAAACTATTACTATTTAAGTTAGATATATAACTTAATGGTAAAAAAAATTTAATAAAAAACTAAGACCCATTATATTTGACCATGTGCAATGCACGTGCATCGCACCTAGTAGCATTAAACAAAGGAATTTTAGAAAGAGCTAAAGGTAGTCCAAAAGAACATGACTCGTGATACAGATGAAGAGTAAAACTTCTTGTCATGGGAAGCAAAACCTTCATAGATTACAAATAAGGAGTTCCATTTTTTTTAAACACCAAGGTTAAGAAGAATAGATTAAAAATAAAGAATATAAATAAATCCAAGTAATTTTTCAAGGAACTTATAATATACCCACACAAAAGTATGTTCATGATATAAACTAAAGCTCCATTGAAATAAAACATAACATCCAGCACTATCTAATAGAATCATCATAGACCACATATAAATGACATCTATTCCTCTATAATAATGGGAGGACCCAAGATTCACTATTCATGCTACAGTAAATGATATATAAAAAATGTTACTGTATCACATACAAAAAATGTATTTTAAATACAGAATTACTATAGTGGAAATAAAAAAATGGAGACCATGCTTTGCATGGGGTGCACACTAGTTCTACTAAAGGGAAATAATATTAATACCTCATAGCGGTCCATGGTAACATACATCCGCCCACCACCAGAAGCAATTTGTGCATCAATACCTTTCTCTCGCAACTGCAGAAGGGTATTTTCAAGTGTTTCTACAAACCCTACACTTGATCCATCCAAAACATCACGACCATCAGTAAGAATATGCACTCGAATTCTTTTGGCACCATGCTCACTGGCACCTTTCAGCAACAGCTGCAAGTAAAAAAAAGATCATTAGCGCAGAAAAAGTAATGTATACCAAAGACGAGAAGGAAATTTCATTTAAGTACCTGTAACTGGTCAAGCCGAGAGTGGACACCCCCATCACTCAATAAACCTATTAGATGCAGAGTACCTTGCTCAAAGCATTCCTTGATGTAATTAAAGCCTTCTCCTTCATAAATCTTCCCAGAGGCAAGAGCCAGGTCAACCAGCTTAGCACTGTAATGTAAACAGCCTTTCCTTCAGTACAGGGCAATCACAGATGGTTCTAACCAATTGGACAAAAGGGGTCAGCAATGACAATGACAACGATAAAGAGAAGTTGTGTCCTTGAAGATGTATCAATATTAGATGTTCTAAAGTCCCTATGTTTGCATAACGGCCACTGTATGATTTTTCCTGGGGAGCAGTGAACCTACTTTATATCCATTTAAAGGGGTAATTTTGTCCATTTACACAAATTTAAAGTAAATTGCTCCAAGCAGTAAGCGGCATCAAGAAAACATTAACAATGTTGACATAAATGAAATTCACAGTATATAGTAAAAGGCTCTATTTTTTCCTGTGATTTGGTCTATTTAATATACGTTTATTTAACTTAGAAAAATAATTACCTAAACTCTTGAAATTTGGAGAATGATGTAGGAGATAAAGCACAAAATGAGGATTCATAAGATAGAGTTCGTAAGAATGCCTACAGAAGCCCACTTCTGAAACTATCCCATAATAAACTAACTGACATAACTAGAAGCAGCAGTAAATATACTAGACAGAAAGATATAAAAACCATACCCTTGAGCATATATCCGGCCAGCACCCAACGCATTGTGACCTACTTCACTGTTACCCATGTCATCCTCAGTGGGAAGTCCCACCGCAGTGCCATGAGCCCTTACCAATCTCCATCTCTCAGGGGCACCCTTCAGAAAGAATATGAAGTGTTAATAGCTGAGCTTCAAACAAAAACCTAGCTTAGAACTAAGCACATACAGAGAAGCGGGTTGTCGCACAATCTACCCATCATTCCCCCCTCCATCTTAAATTCAATGAACCGTATATATTATCCCAATAGTAAGAGGATATGAAGAGGCATACTTCAATCTTACGCTACATACAGTCTAATTCCTAGCTAATATCCATTTTCCCTACTTCTGGCTTCACTTCACTTGCACCCCAGTTATAACTAAAGCATCAAAGGAATTATGAATTTTGTATAAGCCTGATCTTCCTGATTGAGCTATAGGACTGGCTCCTTACAAGGTAGATCAAGTTTTACTCTATGCTTCAAATTTTCATCCGACTAACAGGAAACGCCCGTCAAAGTAGTTATCTTGTGTATCAATCAAATCTCATCAGACATGTTAGAGCTCTTAGTAGCAATACATGCAAGAAACAAATTTAATAGTTCAAGGGGGACGAGAAGGGACCAATGGAATCAGGCCAAGAGGCACAGAGGGACGGGGGCCATCATATTTTCCAACATTGAGAACATACAGTAGTTTATTGTTTAATGACAAGACAAAAACTTTCGCAGCCAATAAAAAAAAAATCATAAAATCACCCCCCAAACACAAACTTAGCCTTAGGAGCTGTTTGGTTGACTGGTTTTATAGAAAATTTTATAAAAAATGACTGATAGTGATAATTTTGTAAATAAATTTTTTCTGGAGATTTCTGTAAACTTTGTTTGGTTAAAAAAATTACACAAAAATTTTCTATAAAGTACAAAAAATTATCTCAATTATAGAAATTAATTTTCGCTCAAAATGAACGGAAATCAACCAAAAATCTGATGCATATATTAAATATATTAGTACAATTTCCACGCAAATTTTCATGGGTATTGGTAGTAAGCTATTTTCTATAAAGAGAAATCTAACCAAACAAAAAAAAATAACATATTTTCTATAAAGTTAGAAACTTTCTATATTTTGAAGCAAGAAATATGATACTCTTTTTGAGTTCTATAAATTTTTCCTACAAATTTTATAAAAATACACAGAAATCTTTTTTATATAGAAATTGAACCAAACAAAACCAAACTTACATTTCTGAGCGAATCCATGGTCGGCGTCTTGGCGACATGAATACAGTTATACCTATCGGGATCCGCCTCGCCCCATCCATCCAGAACAACTACAGCCACCGTCTTCCCCTTCGGCAGCTTCGGATGAACCGCCAACTCCCATGAGAAACCCGAGCTGCTCATTTTCCCTCTAAAACCCCCTGCAAAATTTGACCAGCAAATAAGATTTTGAGGCTCGATTTGATCGATTTCGATGGTCGGCGTAGGGTTTTAAGGGAAAAAAGATCTCACCTTTTTTTCTGGAAACTTCTCGGTTCGGTCAGGGTTTGGAGGTCTGTATAGAAAAATGTGGAAAGCGATACTTTTTATAGGGGGGAAAGGGAGAGACCATGGGCTTCGTTTCCTTGTTGGCTGAAGGGCTGCTTGGTTCGTTTCCGTAAGGAAAATTTGGAGACAGCCCCCTGTAATATTTTCCAGTTTTAAAGAGACTCCCTGTAGTTTTATTTGTTACGAGTAGAAGTCATGAGTTTTTTTTAATTAACTTGTTTATTTATTTTCCACTCTTAAAACTGTTAAAAATATTTGAGGAGGTATGTAGACCTCTTATAGTTCTATTGGTGAGGATAGATATCCAACTACTAAAAAACTTTAATTTTAAATGAGTCAAAGAGCTTTACTAGGAGACTGTATTATTGGTACCTGGGCCAATACTGCATGGGGTTTGTTTGCAATGAGGAGAATAATAGGGTGTCTTTTCACAATAAATAGAACTATATAAAGATGGCTTTGCCACTTGGTGATATTACACGTAACATGTTCGCAGTTGACCCAATAGGAAATGGAGGCCGAAAGGATTAATTATAGAAAATCCTCCTTAACTTTTTGGGAGTAGCAGTAAACTCCCCTTAGCTCTTTTTTATTACATTAAAATTTTCTAAACATTGTGAGTTATTGCACATAGCTTTTCTAACCTTTTTATTCTGCTAAATTTCACATGAATATTTTTTATTTAATCGTCAAATTAGCTCTGTCAATTTAACATCTATGTGACATACATGTGTTGAAAGATGAAAAGAATCTCTAAGTCCCAAAAAATCACGTAGTTTCTATTTTTTTAATAAAATAATTTCTTTGGGACTAAAAATAAAATTTTTGTCTTCTTTTTTGTCAATGCTTACCAATGACATGTTAGAGTTCATGCAGCTTATACGAAGATTAAAAGATAATATTTAGGTAAGATCTAAGGAAATAAAACAACTGGTGTGGGGGGGTGTTATGTGCAATAACTCCTAGAAATTTAGTGTGTTTAGCCTAAGGGGGTGTTTGGTTGCATTGTTTTTGAGAAATGTTTTCTCAAAAGTACTGACGCATGACATTTATGTAATTAATAGTTTTCTATACATTTCTATAAACTGTGTTTGGCTCCAAAAAAATTTACAGAAATGTTTTCTGTAAAGTGTCCAAAAGTAACAAATTTTATGGAAATTGATTTCCTTCTAAAATGGGAGGAAATCTCTTAAAAATCTGACGCATTCATTATTTAAATAATAAAACTTATTAACTCTTTTCTACAAAGTTCTTACTTTTCTATAAAGTTGGTGGTGTTTGGTTACATTTCTATAAATTATAGGAAATGTTGTTATTTTCCCAAAAGTTATTTCTCATTTTCTTGTTTTGAACCAAACAAGCACAATACAAAAATAAGAAAATTTATACTTTTTAACTTCTCAAAACTTTTTCTATAATTTTTTTAAGAAATACAAGGAAATCAAATTTGGGATGGAAAACATTTCCTATAATTTATTGAAATGTAACCAAACACCCTCTAATAAAAAGGTTGAGGTGGATTTACTATCAGTCCCCAAAAGTTTAGGGGTTTTCTATAATTTAATCAATTAAAAAACATGAAAGCTGATGGTTCTGGAAGCATGATGTTAAATATATACTAAATAAATTCATGTACGAATTTAATAGTAAACATTCATTTAATATACATTAAATATCACTGATTGTCGTTATGGAATACTTTCTCGATCAGTGGGGTCATTATTTTATTAAATTTTATTATATTTTCAATCTAAATTTTGCCTCCAAAATTGACCCGTTATTTTATGGAGAAACGGTTTCTAGCCCATTGGATCTAGGAGTCTACGTGTACAGCCGCCATGAAGAAAACCAAAAGCTGAGAACGCCCTAGCGGCCTAGCCCAAAGAAACGATTAATTAAGGGCTTGTATGGTTATTTCCTAAAAAACCAAAAAATAGAAATGAAAATCAAGAAATCTCAAAAAGTCCAATTTCACACATTTTCATCCCTAAAATTCACTCACAATATCTAATAAAATATTATTTTTATCCAACAACTCATCCACCACATCTAATAAAATATTATTTTCATCCAACAACTCATCCATCACATCCCCACATCTAATAAAATTTTATTTTCATCCACATCATCACTCAACTCATCTCATCTCATATTTAAAATCACTCACATCATCCAATAAGATTGTGACAACTCATCTCATCTCATTACATTTTATTTCTTTGTTTTCTTCCCAAAAAGCTAGGAAAATAATTTCCTAAAGTGTGGGTCACATCATCCAATAATATAATGACAATACATCTCATCTCATCTATTTTCTTATTTTTAAGAAATAACCAAATAAAAGAAAACAATCTAATACAAGAAATATGATTCTTATAATTTATTTTCTTATTTTTTCCGCCAACCAAACAATATCAAAACAAGTTTTCTTAAAAAATCACTCACATCATCCTATAATAAGGTGACAACTCATCTCATCTCATATCCATTTCTTTGATTTCCTTCTTTTTTTAACCAACCAAACAATCCCAAAACCTATTTTTCTTAGAAATAGGTTTCATTTTCTTTGATTTCCCTCTTTTTTAGGCAAACAAACAGGCCCTAACCCCCTCAAACCACTTTACATCTCTCTTATTTTTTTATTCTCCTTTTTACCTCTTTGGGCCTGTTTGGTTATTTCCTAAAAAACCAAAAAATAGAAATGGAAACCAAAAAAATCTTAAAAAGTACAATTTCACACATTTCCATCCCTTAAACTCACCCACAACATCTAATAAAATATTATTTTTATCCAACAACTCATCCACCACATCTAATAAAATATTATTTTCATCCAACAACTCATTCATCACATCCACCACATCTAATAAAATATTATTTTCATCCACATCATCACTCAACTCATCTCATCTCATATTTAAAAATCACTCACATCATCCAATAAGATTGTGACAACTCATCTCATCTCATTAACATTTTATTTCTTTGTTTTCCTCCCAAAAAGCTAGGAAAATAATTTCCTTAAGTGTGGGTCACATCATCCAATAATATAATGACAACTCATCTCATCTCATCTATTTTCTTATTTTTAAGAAATAACCAAACAAAAGAAAACAACCTAATACAAAAAATAAGTTTCTTATAATTCATTTTCTTTTTTTTCCGCCAACCAAACAATATCAAAATAAGTTTTCTTAAAAAATCACTCACATCATCTTATAATAAGGTGACAGCTCATCTCATCTCATCTCCATTTTTTTTATTTCCTTCTTTTTTTAGCAAACCAAACAATCCCAAAACCTATTTTTCTTAGAAATAAGTTTCCTTTTCTTTGATTTCCTTCTTTTTTTAGGCAAACAAACAGCCCCTTTGTCGAAATCATCTCATGTCTAGGATGTCCCCCTCCTTTAGGGGCTGTTTGGTTGTATGTTTTTACCATGTAAAATGATAGAAAATGTAAAAAAATGGGTCCCAATGTTATCTTTCATCATTTTACATTGTTTGTTTAAATTCTCTTTTATATAAAAAGCTTACACCTTTTGATGATGTGTCACCGAAAGCAAAATCCAAAATTAGGAGTGATTTTGTTAGAAAGCTGACACAATGAATGTGTCCAAAAAAATAATAAAAAAGTCAAAACCTTGTAAAAAATGGTGAGGTGGATAACCACTTTCCATTTTGTGTCATAAATACTCTAGTTTACATTATACTATCCAAACAATATAATACTATTATTTTAGGATTCACAAAGATTCCTAACCAAACAATGTAAACACTCGAATGGAAAGTGGTGAGGTGGATAACCACTTTCTATTTTGTGTCATAAATACTCTAGTTTCCTAAAGGCATCCAAACAACCCCTTAATCTTCTTCTTCTATTTCTCTCACCCAAGCTGAAAAATCACCCTAGGATAATTCATAGCATTTTTCTTTAAATTCGTATAAAATAATTGGTAAAAACCAAAATCTATAAATTTGTATGACAACTTTAATTTGCACTCTAAAAAAATTCCTTTTGCTCAATACTAAAAAGTCAAAGGGAATTTTTTTTTTGTAGAACTCCACTAAGAATTTTATCAATCCACAACCATGTCAATAACCACCAATGTTGGGCGGGCCAGTAGGTCACATGTATGCCAAAAGGCGCAACCAAAGGAAACAAACCACCAATGTTAGTGAAGCTGCAATCGCAATGGGAGACAAGTTTCGTGCCAAAATTAGGCAAACAAAGGTCAAAGATACTGGCTTAGTAACGACTCAAAATGGGACGATGATGCCGATGAAGACCTCAACATTATAACCTCTAGAACCACCGCTCTCGAGCAAGCTTTCCTCTCTCATGAAGACACTAATATCGCTAGAACCGATGATCGCGGACCCTGGTGACTCGCCGAGAGCAAATTTGAGAAGAAATTAGGGTAGATCACCGGAGAAATCGACAAACTGATATTGTGATTGTAAGCATTGTCAATAAAATTTCATATAATAAAATTAGGAATTCATAAATTACATACCTCTGTGAAAAACTTGATTAACATTCTCCAAATGATCACTGATTTTCATAGTGTCATCCGTAAATTGATTTTCTATTATAGAAAGAGTTTTCTACAAGCGATTAGCTTGCACCTTTCGGCTAGACTTCATTTCTCAGAGAAAATGCTATGAATTATATGCTGGTGAAGTAAGAATAGAACTAGGCTTCATTTCTCTACTCCCTCTTCTGGTGGGTTCAAGATGATCTTTTCTTTTCCTGGAATCATTTTGATTTTTAGTATTACTTAAAGGAATAGAAAATAAAGTTTCCATAACCTCTTCAAGAGAAGACTTTTCTCCAAGAAACTCACAACAATTAATCTATCTTCAATGAATTTCACATGTCTGCTCTCAATGATGATCTTATCTATTGGATCATACAACATGTACCCCTTAGAGAGCCCATGATACCTAATTAATAGACACATTTTAGTCTTAGCTTGAAGTTTATCTCTTCCTGAATCTTGGATGAGAACAAGTGCAACACAACGCCATACCTTCATATAGTTCAACTTTGGTGTTTTATCATATCAAAGTTCATATGAAATTTTGACAACAGATTTAGAAGGTACTCTATTCAGAATATGAATTGCAGTAAGCAATGCTTTTCCCCAGAAAGAAGTTTGTAAATTTGTAAGTGCTAACATGGATCTTTCCATATCTAATAATGTTCTATTTCTTCTTTCTACAATCCTATTTTGCTCCGGAGTACATGGTAGACTAAGCATATGCACAATGCCATTTTCTCTACAAAAGTCATAAAATAATCCAGACTTATATCACACCCACGATCAGAATAGAATGTTTTTAATGTTTCTTCCAGTTCTATTTTCAATCTCCTTTTTGAAAGCCTTAAAAACATATAAGGCTTTATGCAAGAGATGTATTCTTCCAAATTTAGAAAAATCATCTATAAATGTAATAAAATATAAATCACCATTTCTAGTTTGTACATTCATAGGGCCACAAATATCTGAAGGGATGATATCAAGAATATCACTGCTTCTCTTAGCTATAGAAGGAAGTTGAACCTTAGTCATTTTTCCATATAAACAACTTTTATAAGTGGGAAACTCCACAAAACTTACATTATCAACTAAGCCATTCTTAATTACCTGACTCTCTTTGCCAATGTGCCTAAGACGCAAATGCTACAAATAAAATTCATTTGACTGGATAACAAAATAATTAGAAACTTCACAAATAAGATTTTCACATAATTGGACTTGATACATATCTGAATTTCGAAAACCTTTCATTATTATTACATTATCTTTATACATCACAAACTTTCCATTTCTAAAGTAAAACGTAAATCTATGTTTTCCAAACAAAAAATAGACAAAAGATTTCTCCTCATCGAAGGAGCATAAAGACAATCTTCTAAATTAAAAACTTTATTCTCTTGCAACTTTATCTATAGATCCTTTGTCATCATTCCTCATATAGGTAAAGCTTTGACCACTTTCAATTCTTCTTATTTCCTTGAACCCTTGTAGATCATTTGATACATGAACAGTTACACGAGAATCAGCCCACCAACTAAAATGTTCAATATACAAAACACAACATTCAAGAAGAAATGACTCACTGAGATTAGTACTCAAGCTGTTGCCGTCAATATTCTGGTTATTTGCAATTTTTCAAGCTTTGCAATTCTTCCTAATATGACCAGACTTCTTACAATAAAAGCATAATTTTTTGCTGAGATTTTACTTCAACTTGTTGATTAAATGTCTGCTGATTACAATCCTGATTATAACTTTGATATCCAAACTTCTTCTCTTTCTTCTTGAAGCCTTTATTATTTTTCGATTTAAACATCACATTACTAGCAGATGAGTTTGGCTTTGCTACATCATCAACCTTTGTGATAGCTTTTCTTTCCTCCTAATGATCAATCTTATTAATTAGATGCTCAACTGTCCAATTAGACTCAACCAATGTATAGTAATCCTTAATATACTTGTATGAAGATGGTGATGAATTAATGATTGTGGACACAATGATTTTCTCATCAACAACTCGTCCATGAAATATCAATTCATTAGCAATAGCCACCATGTCATTAGCATGTTTCCTAACATCAGTTCCTTCCTCACATTGAGCTCTAGTAAACTTCTTCCACAAGTTGTTCACATGAGAATCATATTTCTTCTCATATTTAGCCTCTAACTTGTCCAAGATTTCTTTAGTGATGGGAGTATTAAAGTAAGTCATTCGGAGGGTTTGTTGAGACCACCAAGCACATAAGATTTAGAAATATCATTGGCCAATTTCCAGTTATTATACTTTGTAAACTCCAAATCAAATATAGCTTTATCAACTTCATTAGGCTGGAGTTTCTTAGGAGAGCAAAAAGAATATCCTTATACCCATAAAAGGTTAATAACATATCAACTCTTTGTTCACATAGTTAGTTCCATCTAGAGCTTCATTTCTCAGAATATCCGCAAACGTGAAACCACCACTAGGTGAAGGCAATACTATTCCTATAAAATAAACATATACAAATTATTCACACATCTTATGATTTTTAATAATCTCAATTTACCCGATGGGGATTTATGAAGATTATCAAATTTCATAAGAACAAATCACAACATTCACAAAATCTAATCAAAATAATATTATATGACTGACATTACCCGAAGGGGATTTAGTAAGCCATGTAATAACTATTATCTACTCAGCAGAGATAATTATATGATTTATATTACCCGATGGGGATTTAATAAATCATATTATTAGCCACAAATCACTACGATAATAAACATAATTGTATGGTTCACATTAACTGATGGGGATTCTGTCAACCATATAATTAGCCACTAACTAAACATTAAGCATTATCTAGTGGGGATTTTGCAAATCGTATAGTTAAAACATTCAGTCATAATATCAATCTGAAATCCTAAGAGACTTATCAACTATAAGACACTAACACTTGAACAAGCAGAAACTTGAAAATGATCCATAGAAACATGATTATATAATTAATGATGTTTCTGTAATTGATAGGGAATGCATACATGATTGCTCGTGCGCCATGTGCAAATGTCTCTGTACCTGTGCCCTACTCTTTGGTAGAAGCACTTGAGTTTGATTTCCAAATTCCATCCTCTAAGTGTCCATAAACAGAGCATATGAACAAAAGATAACTGTTGCAAGAACTATATTGAATTAAAAAGAAATTGAGATGGTTAATGTTGTTGGGATTGTCACCGATTGTGTCTTTGATTCTTAGAAATTGAGATGGTTAATGTTGTTGGGATTGTCACCGATTGTGTCTTTGATTCTTTGTAGAACTTCATGAGAATTAGATAGGATTAGAGATCTATCATGATTAGGAGTTTGGGTTCCATCATGATTAGGAGTTTGAATCATATTCTAATTAGGAAGTTAGACTAGAGAGAGGGTTTTGATTTCCCTATATATATTATTCTATTGTTGGAGGAAAAACTAAGAAGAAGAGGGTAAAGAGAAGATGTAGTAGAGAGAGAGAGAGAGAGAGAGAGAGAGAGAGAGAGAGAGAGAGAGAGAGAGAGAAGAGAGAGAGAGAGAGAGAGCTAATATTCTTGTAATCTAGGGTTAGCAGAGGGCGTAACCTGATTCAAGAATATTGTGCGAGAGGCGAGGGTTTTGTGATCTTTATCCGTGCAAAAGATTACAAGGAGTGCGCTTTAGAGAGAATACGAGGGTTGATTATGTATGTGAAGTTGAGAGATTGAGAGACGAGAGTTGAGTGGTTCCTCTTGTAGTTCTCCCTGATACATAGTGAATTTCTCGTATTGTTACCTCATGGACGTAGGTCGAAGTTGGTCGACCGAACCACATAAATTCCGGTGTTCCTTTTTTCTTGATTGTGGTTGTTTTATAACTTGTTGATTGTGAGTTGGCTTCGGAGTTGCGCATATTATAGTAGACGGGGAGAGTGAAATTCCCCAACAAGTGGTATCAGAGCGATGTTGATGGATCCGGGGGCGAATTCGCAAGATAGAAGACGACGTCGTGCAAGATTGAAGATTGGCGATACAAGAATCAAGATGAAAAGAAAAAAAGGGAAAATTACTATAGCAGTGACAGAGAACTGTAGCTGGATACTGTAACAGGAACACTGTAGCACGTGTGGGTACTGTTCACACAGATCCAACGGTTGAGATTGATTTGTCTTTTAATCAAGGATTTGGAGACAGATTTTGATGATGCAGGAGTCGTTCCTAGGGTTTTTCGATGTGCTGAGTTCATTTTTAGCGTCAGTTTTATCAACTTTAATCTCTACAGTGTCTGATTTTAATTTTGATCGTGGTTAGAGAATGATGACTTTTTCGGGTCCGATGTTCGATATTCCGCTATTCAACGGTAAGACAGATCTGATGGCAGATAGGGCAAACGAGTATGAGACAAATAAGTCTAGCATAGAGAATCAGATGTGATTCTAGCAGTAGAGTTGTCAGCATATAATTATTCAAATCCATCGCGGGAGCAGTAGTTGGTTGGTGTGTAAACTCGATGAGGACATTGCCAGATTAGGTGGAGCTTGCAAGCTGGCACGGCCGAGTGACACACATGGTAATAGAGATGGTGACATTGGACTTGAAGACGATGAGCGCTCATATTCAGTTCAAGCCAAGTGATGGAGGAGATCGAGGCATCCGACTCGTAGTATGGAATAGGGAGGTGCATCGATATGATTTGAGACGAGCGATGCAGGTGGAGCACAAGGACAACAAGTAGGTGGATGTTATTGTCACGTTCAAATTGGGAGGACAAGCATGATTGATTTGCTTTTATTGTCAGAGGTGACGAAGATCTCTTGGTGCACACAAGAGAGGTGGAGGCGCCACGGTGAAGCAGATGATAGTGTGGGTCACGAGACAACTAGTTGGAGTACATGTGTTATGATTAGGAGTATGGCTGCTTCGATTTAAAGTACGAAAAAATAGAAGACTCTGGTGGGAGAGACAAAGTTTCAAGATGACGATGATATATCTTCAAGGGAGTTTGGGAATCAAATCCAAGGTGGAGATTGTTGGGATTATGTCTTTGATTCTTTGTAGAACTTTATGAGAATTAGATAGGGTTAGAGATCTTTCATGATTAGGAATTTGAATTCCATTATGATTAAGAGTTTGAATCCTATTCTAATTAGGAAGTTAAGCTAGAGATAGTGTTTTGGTTTCCCTTTATAAATTCTTCTATTGTTGGAGGAAAAACTAAGAAGAAGAGAGTAGAGAGAAGATGTAGTGAGAGAAAAAGAGAGCTAATATTCTTGTAATCTAGGGTTAGCAAAGTGCGTAGCCTGATTCAAGAATATTGTGCGAGAGGTGAGGGTTTCATGATCTTTATCCATGCAAAAGATTCCAAGGAGTGGGCTTTGGGGGGAATATGAGAGTTGATTATGTATGTGAGATTGAGAGATTGAAAGATGAGAGTTGAGTGGTTCATCTTGTAGTTCTCACTGATACATAGTGAATTTCTCGTATTGTTACCTCGTGGACGTAGGTCGAAGTTGGTCGACCGAACCACGTAAATCCCGGTGTTCTTTTTTTCTTGATTGTGGTCGTTTTATATCTTATTGATTGTGGGTTGGCTTCAGAGTTATACATATTGTAGTAGGCGCGGAGAGTGAAATTTCCTAACAAATGTGGTCTTATATGTACATATGCCAAACTATTCCATAGGCATGAGATCAGGAACTAGAAATAAAATTTGAAATATGTAGCTACGTGTTTCAATAAGAAAGCTACTTCACCAAATAACAAAATTCAATTGAACTGGAAGATCATATGCATATCAGAACATTATTAAGAAAAACTCCAGTAAGGATTAATCAATATAATCATGGAATCTCATTGTGCTATTCTAGCAGAGGCATAATCGCTTGCAATTGTAAGCAATGTTAATGAAATTCCATATAACAAAATTACTAATTCATAAATTACATACCTCCGTGACAAACTTGATTAACCTTCTCTAAATAATCACTAATTCTCGTAGTGTCATCCGTAGATTGATTTTTCATTATAGATAGAGTTTTCTACAAGCGATTAGCATGCATCTTTCGGCTAGACAGGTAGAATTGCAACCTCACTTGTAAGACCATGGAGGAATATATATGAAAAAACTTTTATCATCCCTCGAGATAAAACTTTTCACCTCCCCATGTAGAGTTATCACTAGCCATGATTCTCCACATTAATATGCCAACAAATCCATAAAAAAAACACACACATGACCTTTGGGTTTTCCAATAAGTTATAAAGGTTTAACATAGTTAGGAAATTAAATAATTCGTAATATTTTAAAATCAGTAAAAATCTTAGAGTGATGACCATTGAAGAGGAGCATATAAGGCAAGAAAGGCTAGAGTCCGATGATAAGGATGAGGATGTAATTGATGAGGAGACGAGACGATATGACATAGACAAAGGGGTTAAAAAAGGGAATAAGAAAGAAATGAGCTGTAAAACGGTATGAACGAGTTAAATGATTATTTCTTTGGGTCTTGGGGGTTTTTCAGCTTTTGATTTTTTTTTCATGGGACCTAGACACATAGATTTCTAGATCCATGGGGCTAGAAGCCATTTTCCCTTATTTTGTGTTTTATTAAGTTTTCAGTCTATTTCCAAGCTAAAGTAGTTTTTTGTTATATTGACTTGTTGCTAAACAAATGTCAGAAATCGAAATAATCCGAAACGTTTCTGCTCCAAATCCAACATGTCATTTCTTGAAGGGCTACTTCCGTTTTTCTTTTTAACAGCCTTTGGACGACAACGGGTCTCAAACCGGTCATGCACAAAGGCCACCCTTTATTCGAACCCTTTTCTTTAGAAATTTTTTTATATCTACCTCACCTTAAATCAGGTGTATTTATAGAACTATCCCTCGGCTCAAATCTAATATTTTTGAAACTATCCTTTGTAGAAACGGCGAACACATTGACGAGGTTCTAGAAATTTGAAGCTGGGAACATTTTGAGTGTTGTACGGTCGACCGCCGAGTTCGTCGCGGTCGACCGCAAACGTGCACGAGTACATGATAGTTTCTAAAGTTCTGGTCGGTCGACCACGAGGTTAGGTCCCGTCGACCGCCAAACATTGTAATGGTTTTCTGGATTCTGCCGTTCTGTCTGGTCGACCGCAAGCTTTGGCGCGGTCGACCGCGAGTCGGGTCTGGGCCGCTTTAGTTTCCTACACTGTTTGAGATTTCTATTTAATATAAATAGAAACACAATTTGTTTAGGGTTTTGTTTGTTGGAAATTTACAGTAAAAAAACAATGAAAGAAAAATTTGACTTGTATTCCTCTCAAAATCAATTACAATTTGGATTCCGATTACAAAAGAGAGGAGAATGAATTTGATTCTCCCCTTTGTTTAAAACTGGGTTCTTCTTGGTAGCGATGGAGTGCTTCCTTCGATTGCTTGTGTCGAACTTGCTCTCCGTTGACGATCCGACCGTCTTGATTTACTGGAACGTAGTCTTCTCCTCACGATTTGACGCTGTGGAGAACTTGCAAAGCAAGTTTAAAACTCTTGATGAGTTGATAACTCTGATCGAGTTTGAAACTCTTGAAAAAGAGTTGATTTGAACCGAGAATCGGTTCTCAAGCCAAGGCCGAAGGCTTCAAGGAATGCTCCAAAGGATGAATGCCGATCTCTCCCTTTGCTGCCAAGTCCCAGATCCGAAAATGTCAGCCCTTGACCGAAAATCCCTTTGTTGATGAGAGAGAATCCCGATCCAAAGCTAGCCGAAGATCTCTTCTTTGCTCCCCCCAAAAAGAAGGATCCAAAAAAAGACCCTAACTCAGTTGAGTTTCCCACTATTTATAGGGGATTAAGGGTGGTAACTACCCCCTTAATCCGCTCCTAAGTGGGGCGGAAATCCCTCAGATCGTGGGATAAACGGTTGTTAAGCCGTTCAACTTGTGTTTGAACAAGTCAAACGCCTAACTTGGCGTTTTGGGCCTTAACTCTGCACCTAAGGCTTGAGGCGCAGAGTTAAATCTCTGCTAGAGATTTGAAACGCAGAGGCCGCACGCGTTCTGTAAATTGGAGACATACAGTTGGGACGCAGAGATGAATTCTGCGTTTTGCCATCTGAGACGCAGAGATGAATTCTGCGTTTTGGCATCTGAGACGCAGAGATGAATTCTGCGTTTTGGCATCTGAGACGCAGAGGTGAACTCTGCATTTTGGCATCTGACGCAGAGGTGAACTCTGCGTTTTGGCATCTGACGCAGAGGTAAACTCTGCGTTTTGGCATCTGAGATGCAGAGGTGAACTCTGCGTTTTGGACCTGAAACGCAGAGTTGAGTTCTGCATGAACTCTGCGTTTCGAGTTTGGAACGCAGCTACGGCCTCTGCGTTTTGAATCTGGAACGCAGCCACGACCTCTGCGTTTTGAGTTTAGAACGCGGGAACGACCTCTGCGTTTTGAATCTTAGATACAGAGGTGAGCCTTAGGTGGGCTCGGCTCGGCGAGCTTCAGGCTAAGTCTGATGTTCTGACGAAGTCCAGTCTTGCAGACGGACTTCAGAACATAACTTGCTGCGAAGAACAGGTCATAACTTTCAAACCGTAAGTCGGAATTGGGCGAATTATATATAAAAATCGGCTATCTCGACGAGACGGAGCCATCCGAACCAAGCCGAAGGATTTGGTTTGCTTCCTCCGTTTCGCCAAATTCCTTACGGTTTGAGAGATATCTGCATTCTAATATGAAGAGACCGTCAATTTGTAGTCTCTTTTGCTAGAGCTTTGCACATATCGTCCTCTTGTAATCTTCGTCTTGGCTCCTTGAAAATATGAGAGTCGTCAGATTATAACTCCCGATGTTGATTGTGAAGGCTGTTGAATTGGGGCTTTCATTAGTTGTTGTGAAGGTCGTCAGATTGTAACATTCTACGTGAAAGTCCTCAAATTGTAGCCTTCTGGAAGTCGTCAGATTGTTACTTCCATCATCGGTGTTTGATGAGGGATCAACTATCTATTGTAATTTTTAGACAGCCTACAGGTTTCCTATTGTATTCATTGAGTTTTGGGTAGCTTGAAGGAGAGTTTTGAGCACAGAAAAGAGAGTTCTTTCTAAGCAATTTATTTGAGGATTTTTGTGAGAGATTTGAAGGTTTAGTTTGAGAGATTATTTGTGAGCTTTTGAGTGATCTTGTAAACTTTATTTTGTACTCGCTTACTTTATAGTGAAAACTCATCCCCTTCTTACCCCTTGGACGTAGGCAATTTACCGAACAACGTTAAACTTCTGTGTTTGAGTTGTGCTATTATTAGTTGATTTGTGTGCATTCTCTCTCGAAAAATTTGTGAATCCTCAGAACACGCTCATTACTCCCAACAAGTGGTATCAGAGCTTCAGGGTATGCTTGGAGTTAGGTGGAGGAGTAGATTACTTTGAAAGCTCGTCTAGGGTTTCAATTGGAGATAAATGTGTGATCTTTTCAGTAAAGAATTTATCTTTTCTAAGTTTGGATCTATTCTTCAGTTTGTTCTTCATTGGTTGTTGGTGTTTTGTGGAAGATGTCTGGGAAAGAAGGTGTTGAGGGTGGTGCTTATAACGTGAGACCATTCAGAGTTTTAATATCCACTCTACGAAGATAGATGTGGAGAAGTTCAATGACACAAACAATTTTAGATTATAGAGATGTGAGTTTTTGAATGCGCTGAATGCGCAAAATTTAGAGGATACTTTGGAATTGGATGACAAATCAGATGATATAGAAGAGAAGGTTTGGAAGAAAATGAATCGAACGACGTGTGGTGTTATTAGGTTTGATTTAACGCAGAATCTAAAGTATGATGTGATGAATGAGACTTCTGTAAAGAATATTTGGAAGATTTTTGAAAGCAAGTATATGACTTAGAGTGTTGAGAACCACTTGCATTTGAAGATGAGACTTTATCATTTCCAGTTGAAGAAGAAAATCTTAATTAGTGATCACATG
This sequence comes from Asparagus officinalis, assembly GCF_001876935.1. Taxonomy (NCBI): domain Eukaryota; kingdom Viridiplantae; phylum Streptophyta; class Magnoliopsida; order Asparagales; family Asparagaceae; genus Asparagus; species Asparagus officinalis. Next base: position 124,833,253 of record NC_033801.1, on the reverse strand, counting down.
AACAACTACACAAAGCTTCTTGTGGATCTGACGAATGTGGATGTTATTATAGAGGATGAGGACAATGCATTATTATTGTTGAGTTCATTACCAAATGAGGAATATGAGATATTTGTTCTTACCCTAATTAATGGGAAGACGTCCCTTTCGTATAGTGAGGTAACCACTGCTCTTGTGAATTACCAACTAAGAAAGAAAGATAATGAGTCTACAAGTGATACACTAGCAAAGGCATTGATCGCAAGAGGGAAGAATCCAAACTGGAAGAATGGGAAGTCACAGTCTAGAGTAGGGTATCCTACAGTTGGCAAAGATCAGTGTGTTTGGTATAAATAGACTGGTCATTAGAAGAAAGAATGTCCAAAGCTCAGTGAATGGATGAAGAACAAGCACAAGGGAAAGGGAAAGCAACCATCATAAGAAGCAAACATCGTCATATCAGATGATAATCTTTCTGACTCATCTATTTATTCACTTTCTATCAGTCTCATAGTTGACTATTCAGAGGAATCTGAGTGGATGTTGGATAGTGGTGTAACTTATCATGTGTGTCCTAAAAATGAATAGTTCTCCAGTTTTAAGAAGCTGGATAGTGGTATGGTATACATGTGTGATAACCATGCATGCCAGATCCTTGGGATAGGTGAAATTTGCATCAAGATGTTTGATGGGATGGTTAGAGAATTATATCGAGCGAGATATGTTCATTCTTTGAGAAAGAACTTGATCTCGATTGGAGCTTTAGTTGGAGAGGGTATGAAAGTTCGTATTGATGACATGGTTCTCGAGATTGTGGAAGAATCTTTAATTGTGAGAAAGGACGTCAGGAATAATAACATGTACTATTTGATTGGAAATACGGTGACAGGTGGAGAGCTGGCGACTTCTATTAATTCGACTAGACTACGACATTTGAAGCTTGGTCATTCCAGTATTGATTTGGAGAAAGATGCATCGACCTGCAGTTTGAAGTCCATCGACCATTTTGATGTGAGCAAGAAGATCAAGGTGAAATTTAGAACATTTATTCACCGAGCTAAGGGTCTTTTCGATGGAGTTCACTTGGGCATTTGGGGGGCTTCCTAGGAGGCACATTGGGAGGTAATAGATATTTGGTTTTCTTTGTTGATGACTGTTCTAGGCATGTTTAGGTTGTAACTAAGTTCCATTTGAGTGAAGTCCTAGTAGTCTACAACATGTTGAAGAAGTGTAAGAAAGACAGAAGTATGGAGATACTCCGTTCTGATTTTAGTGAGAAGTACAAGAGGGATCCATTTTTGTATTCGTGCCGAGCTTAAGGCAATTGGAGACACTTCATTGGAGAGGAAATCTTGGGGCAACTGGATGGGGTGGAAAAGTTAGAGAACCGTGTCTTGCTGGAGAAGGATCGTTATTTGTGATCAAGCAATAGTTTGCATAAGAGTTTTTGGACTGAGTCTTCGACATATTCGAGTCACCTTATTAAAGGGTTGCCAACTGTTGTGATAGGAGGTAAAACTCAATTGGAAGTTTGGTCTGGGAATGTTATTTTTGATGAGGCTTCAATGATGGAGCCAATTGACTCTCAGCAGGTAGAGAGTTTGGGACATATTATAGATGTATCGCAGCGGGTGGAGAGTGATGCTACTTCACATTGGGTGAAGACTATTCCACATACTTCAGATCATTCTGCATTGATTGGAATTTTAGCTGGGGTGACAAAAATTGGAGATATTGTTGATGGTGATACAGATGATGAGTTTGGGGATCATGAACTTGATGTTCAGGATCATGATTCGATTGCAGCAGGTGTTATCAGTTGCAAATTTGTTAGCGTTGATGATCGAGATGTTGGTGAAGGATTAAAAATTCTTCTAGTTGATTGAGGCCGTTTGCGATCATTTAGGTGAACTACGTGAGACTTGATTCCTTAGGTAAAAGGATACGTAGGTAGTCAGTTTTGATGCAGCCGATTTGTTGGGTTGATACCGATGATTTTAGAGTTTGTTCGCATTCTCATTTGGGTTCCCAACTTGTTGTGGATTGAGTCTTTTATCGTGAATTGTTTTACTTCATACTGGAAGCACAAGTGGGACATTTGGTTTGGTTGGTGTCAGCTCAGTTTTGGGAAAACTTTGTCGAGGTAGAGAATTGTAGAAACGGCGAATACATTGACGATGTTTAGGAAATTTGAAGTTGAGAACATTTTGAGCGCTATACGATCGACCGCCGAGTTCATCACGGTCGGCCGCAAACGTGCATGAGTACATGATAATTTCTGGAGTTCTGGTTGGCCGCGAGGTTAGGTCCAATCGACTGCCAAACCCTGTAATGGTTTTCTGGATTCTGTCGTTCTGTTCGGTCGACCGCGAGCTTTGGCACGGTCGACCGCGAGTCGGGTCTGGGCCTGCTTCAGTTTCCTGCACTGTTTGGGATCTCTATTTAATATAAATAGAATCACAATTTGTTTAGGGTTTCTTATTGTATTGATTGAGTTTTGGGGTAGCTTGAAGGAGAGTTTTGATCACAGAAAAAAGAGTTCTTTCTGAGCAATTTGTTTGAGGATTTTTGTGAGAGATTTGAGGGTTTAGTTTGAGAGATTATTTGTGAGCTTTTGAGTAATATTGTAATCTCTATTTTGTACTCTCTTTCTTTATAGTGAAAACTCATCCCCTTCTTGCCCCGTGGATGTAGACAATTTGCCGAACCACGTTAAACTTTTGTGTTTGAGTTTGTGCTATTATTAGTTGATTTGTGTGTCTTCTCTCTCGGCAAATTTGTGAATCCTCACAACACGCTCAGTACTCCCAACATCCTTGTCCTGAAATCTTCAGTTTTTAAAACACTACAACAAATTGCACTTTTCTCAACGCTTATTCCCGACGCATGGTTAAAAACGTCGGCAAAAATTATGTTTTTCCCGACGCTTTTAATTAGCGTAGGCAAAAAATATATTTTTCCCGACGTTTATAATTAGCGTCGCTAAAAGTGTATATTATTAGCGACGTTTTAACTTAGCGTCGGTAAAAGTTATGGATTTCCCGACGTTTTTTTATTTTCGTAGGCAAATGTATAGTTTTTTAGCGACGTTGTAGGATTAGCGTCGCTAATAATATGTATTTATCGTGACGTATTAGGCTAACGTCGCTAAAAGTGTTTTTTTCCTGACGTATCTGCTTGGCGTCGCTAAAAATGTATTTTTTACGACGCTTCTTCACTTGTCCGCGTCGCCAAAACCCACCGCCCCGCCCCGGAATTTTCCAACTCGTATAAGGAGGGAAAATTCCCCCCTTTTATTTTCACGAAGAACCAAAACCCCCAACCCCGCTCTCTCTCTCGTCAGAAAATCACCCCCAAACCCTTCTTCTCCGAAGTTCGCCGCCTTCGTCGAAGCTTACCGCCGCCGTCGTCGGAGATCTCCGCCTCCGTCGAATTTCACTGCCGCCTCCGTCAGATCAGCAGCATTAGCTTCAAGAATCCCCGCCGTCTTCTCCTCCTCCCTCCGATCAACCCCCCACCGATCTCACCTCCGACTCCCTTCAAGAATCTCCCTCCACCGTCCGATCTCGCTCCGAACCCGAACGCTAACCCTAGCCTCCGCCGCAGGCTCCGATCAAGCTCCGATGGTATTTATACTATTCTCTTTTTAATTCGTTAAATTGGAGGCGTTCTGTAAATAAATTGCTGTTTTTAATATATCATAGGGCTCGCAATCTCAATCGTTCTTTAGATCGGCGCTCTCGAGCATGGAGAAAGTTTACTTGACTAGGAATCCGACTGCAAAATCTGTCCTTGAATCTGTGAGCTCGTCTGATGGCAGTCCTGTGTGTTACGATCACTTCGCTTTCCGAACATTTGGGGTAAATGATGCAATTTTGTTTTTTTCCCCCGCTTGATTCTATTACTGTTATACTATGTATTTTTTTTCTCTAAATTTTGAAGGTAGATGGCCATGGGATTGATTCCATTGCGTCATTCTTCTTGGATTTTGGTTATACTCAACGAGATGAACTGAGGTTTTTCCAGCGAAAAAAGCTGAGAGCTTTGTGGTTTGCTGCTCCTGAGACTGAGTACAGTAACAAATGTAGCTTGCCTTTGCCTAGGATTTTTATATCGGAGCTTCTTGTGGATGAGTTGAATTCTCAAAGTCAGGTACTTACTCTCAACAAGTGCAGATTGTTTGCAATTTCAGTTTCTAATTTCCTATTTTTCTGTTCAATAATGGCAATTACTTATGCATGCAGGAAATAATTAGAAAATATGTTAAGATTTCTGGAATATTAGGTGTGTGTTTTTATATAAACTTATAATAAACAAGTACAATTCATTCTACACTTTTTCCATAATAGGCTAGCATCTGTATCGCCTTGCTCACGCTGTTTCAAACTATAACAAAGTTCTAATGGAGAACAGAAAGCTGTACAATCAAGTGCAAGATCTTAAAGGTGAACTTCCCAACATTTAAATGATAAGGCGTTAGGTTATTTACCCATTTTTAGTACTAACTTCTTTTTGAAATCATTAGGAAGTATTAGGGTATACTGTCGAGTTAGACCCTTTCTACAGGGGCAATTGAGTAGTAACACTGTCAGTTGTATTGAAGATGGAAGTACTACAATTATCAACCCTTCAAAATATGGCAAAGAAGGGCACAGGTCTTTTAACTTCAATAAAGTGTTTGGTCCATCTGCATCCCAAGGTAAAAGATGCCTACTACTATTTCAACTTCAGTTCTTCTGAGGATAATAAGTTGTTAATTAATGCCATCACAACTTGTTTATACTGCAGAGGAGGTTTTCTTGTACACCCAACCTTTAATTCGCTCAGTTCTTGATGGTTCCAACGTATGCATATTTGCTTACAGACAAACTGGATCAGGAAAAACCTATACTATGGTAGGAAAAACGTGTAATTTTATTTTAAGAATGTCATGTTTGCAACATAAATAAACGTGTAATTTTCTTGGACAGTTGCTGGAATGTTTTTGAAGTATCTGTGCATCAGAGCACATACATATTGATATTTGTTTATTTATTTGGTTTTGGGACTATTGCTTTATTTATGTTCTTGTATTCCTGGACCTTCCTTCATGTTTGAGGGTGAATGATTTTTGCCACCCTAAAGTATAGTAATTTGTTTCCCAATGTCCATCATCAAGTTGTTATTCTGATAAAGAAAATCCATTTTTGTCTATTTAGAGAGCTGTGCAAGGATCTCTTTAAGAAATGGTCGTCCCTTGACAGTTCTTGCTTCTCCCTTGAGACTGTCTCTGGTGGTATTACCAATCAATGTAAGCTTTTTTATTCCATATATTACTATTTCTTTTCGACAGTTCGACCTTTTTGATGATAATATCATTCATGTACTCTAAAATTTTATGTTACATCAAGCAAAAATTTTATTGACCTCTTATTTTGGATTATAATTTTTCAAATTTTGTTTGAATGTTTTGACCATATCTCTGTGCTTTCTAATGTTTCCACAGTGGCTTTCTGGATCTCTAATTGCATTTTCCTTTGGTTCACATGTTGCATGCACATATCTGTGGTGCAAAATATTTTATTGAATCACTCACTTTAATGATAGCTCATTGTTAATTCTTGCAGTGTTGAAGGTCTTTGTGACAGAAGCCAATGACCATGATGTGGTTTTGACTTGGTGATTGATCGTGAGCGAGAGCTGCAGGTGGGTCCTTGCAATTTATTTCTTCAAAAGTTTGATGTGAGAAATCTACAAATTTCATACTAAGACTTTTTTACTTGTGTATTGTTGATTCTGTTGCAGTATATGTGACTGTTCTTGTGAACTATGATCATTTTTTATGATACATGCTTATTTTTTCTGTTTATTTTTCCTAAACAATAATTTATTAATCATCTATTTTCTTCCTATAAGTAAAATTGTATTGGAGTGATATGAGAAAAAGACATGTAGGAAGTAATATTCTGTTTTATATTTTATCTGCTATTTTCATATGAGAAAAAGACCCTGTGAATCTCAAGATTTTACCGCTTTGACTGACATCACTACAACAAATTACACTTTTCCCAACGCTTATTCCCGACGCATGGTTAAATACGTCGCATATTTGAAAATAGCCTGAATGATAATCCTGATCATCAGTTAACTTGATTGGATTTTGATGTGTAATTGTATGCACTTTTTATTTGGTGATATAACTCTAAATGAAGTCTGGAGCATTGATTGTATTGCAAAAACCCTTGATGTGAAATACTCAAGTTTGTCGGGTCTTAGACACAGAGTCAGCGGAAGAGTATCACTCTGCTTGTGAGCACTCTATATGTGCACTTTTCCTAGCTGGCAAATGCATTTCATCTGATAGTAGTCTGGTATGGGAATTTTGTGAGAAGACCTTGATAGAGTGCTTGCGGTCCTATTAAAAGGTAATGAAGAGGTACCTAATTGTTGCATGCCAAACAGAAAACTTCTCCCCTCTTTATTTTGCAGACAAGGTGATAATTAGTGAAATTGCTATTACGTCTGATAATTACTGAATGTTGAACTAGATTGTTGCTCTTGTTTTTCTACTAAGTATATGATGTTATGATGAGTTTATACTTGCTAGTTTAAAACAATGATAATGATATCTGAAAAGACTAGGAAAAGTGGAAGAAGGCACCAAAATCAGTTATTGAGCTACAGTCTACAAGGATTATGTCATGATCCTTGTGGCACTGCGATTATTTTTTACTAGTTTTGGTCTATACATCTTCTGAAGGTCCACCTTGTTATCACTAGAATTTTTGAATCATAATTTTTTTTACCTTTGCGGTTAGTGGTGGAATTGTTCATTTAAAATCATCTATATTCAAGTGTTTTTCTGATTTATGATATCAACGTAGATACCAGTTTTTTGTGATTTATTTATAGAACATGGTATATCATTCAAAAAGTTGGAGTGTAAATCTCCTTTTTGTTGTGTATATTTTTACTCTTGTTTAACTTTGCTACCTGATTTAGCATTAAGTTTATGTTAGTAAATATGATTGAGTTTTGAAAATTGAAACTATTTGAATTGAAATGTAGGTGATTGTTGTAGTTTACCTTTTTGTTGTGTATAAATGTAGGTGATTGAGCTTTGATATATTTTTCTACTGGTTCTGTTTAGTTGGTGCATGCTCCATCCTCTGTTGGTTCTGTTTAGTCAAATATTGGTATTGGAGGATTGTACATGATGTGTCTACTTGTTTCTTTTATGAAGTTTGGTGTAGGCAATTGAGAGATTCAGTTTTTTGTGCTGATTTTGGATCCCAAACTAATCCACATTTTAAACTTTTAGAATTTATGTTATTGCAAAATTTCAAACTTCCTGCTTGTTAGTAATGACAATTTCAAACTTTTAGAATTTCAAACTTCCTTCCCAAGAGGCTCCTTCATTTTTTTTTTGTTTGAAGAACTATGTATAAAAAAATCCTTTATTTAATTTCCTGAAGAGAATTGCGTTCTAATAGCTTCCTTTTACCTTTTCTAGTTGAGCCAATCCATGAGTACCATAGCAGTAGCATTTGACACAGGGAGATCAATTATTGACAGGTAGAGGACCCCTTTTTTCAACCCAGCAGCATATCGACAGGTAGAGGACTTTTCACTTGAATGGTGGGAGGTTGTGAAGACGGCTTCATGGCAAATATTAGTGTCCAAAAAAACCTATCACTTGTGACTCAGATGAGAACTGTAGTATTTAGCTACAAATTAACTAAAGGAAAATATGTCGATTGCAAGAGGTGTGAGAATACTGGATATCAAATTGTAGAGAAACTAAGGTATATGTATTTTAGGTACTCAAACTGCAATTGAACTTTCACAATAGACCAATGATTGGCCAATGTACCTACATCATTGTATACTTAGATATGCAACTAATTTTTATTACCAACTGGCCATCATATAATTAGAAATCCTAAAATGGTGTATTTGAAATCGTGTCTATAGGATTTACAGGTATTTGCATCAAAGATCTTTTGTGAAATTTTTACACTCGCATTCACGGCTATTTTTTGATGCTGCTTTATTCTTGTTATGCAGGAAAATGGATTTGATTATCTTGGAAGCAGAGAGAAACTTGTCATGAGGTTACAAGCAAACTGGAATATTTAAACAGTTGTTTTCTTCTTTTTTTTTTCTTTCACATTTTTCTCTCTTTCCATTGTGTTTCTTTTTTCCCTTCATGGATTACAAGCAAACTGGAATATGTAAATAGACCTCTCTCTTTCCATTGTGTTTCTTTTTTCCCTTCATGGATTACAAGCAAACTGGAATATGTAAATAGACCTTTGAGTGTTGACTTGGAAATAGAAATGAATGTATCTATTTTGCAATGAGAGCAAATTCTTTCTTTATCTTAATTTGCAACTTGTTTGGAGTATAATTTGATGTCTAGTTTCTTTGTTGATGTAAATGAGAGTAAATTTTTTGTGGATGTTCAGGTTCAGTGTAGGCTAAAAAGCGCCACTAAAATTAATACTTTTGTCGACGCTATATTGCGTCGCAAAAAAAAAACTTTTAGCGACGTTATTTTGTGTTGCCAAAGATATAGTTTTTAGCGACGCTTCATTTTGCGTCGCTAAAAGCTACACTTTTGCCGACGCTAACTTGCGTCGCTAAAAGTATAATTTTTAGCGACGAACAGTTTTGCGTCGCTAAAAGCTATACTTTTGCCGACGCATTAGCTTTTTCCGACGCTGCATGCGTCGCCAAAAGTACAAGTTTTACCGACGCACTTTTGCATATGAAAAAATTATGCATACTTTTGCCGACGCAAAATACTATGCGTCGCTAAAAGATGTACTTTTCCCGACGCATGAAGCGTCGCCAAAAGTGGTTACTTTTACCGACGCAGTGTGTTTGCGTCGCTAAATATTTTCCTTGACGCACTTTTGGTGACGCGTTAGCGACGCTGCATTTTGCGTCGGGAAAGATTTTTCCCGACGTTTTTTAAACTTTTGCCGACGTTTTTGTTTCGTCGGCAATGATGTATTTTGTTGTAGTGAAAAAATATCCTCAAATCAACAAATCATCAACTTCAACTAGCTAACTTGTGATTGCAGTGTAAAATATCACCAACAATAGTCAAAACCAAGTTGTTGATTTGTTAATTTACGATTTTTTTTCCTTTCAAAGTGGATGCTTTGGGTATAGTTTTGCAATACACATGATTTAAGGGGTATATACACAAAGTAACCTTTTCTAAAGGAAAGATATACTGATATTGCTTAAGGGTTTATGTGCATTGATTTTTGGTTGTAGATAATTGAATACATCCTGTGTTTTTCTTCCTCCTCCTAATCATAGATTCTATCACGGGGTTAATTTCAGAAAACCCCCCGAACCAATAACTAGGTATTTGGAATGATGGTAGGTTAGCGGTTTTAGCTAGGGCTGAGCATGGTTCGGTCCAAACCGAAAAAACCGATCGAACTGACCCGAACCGATCCGAAAAAATCGGTTTTATGAGTAGGGCGGTTCGGGTCGGTTTGAAAACTTTACTGACCCGAACCGATCCGAAAAAATCGGTTTTATGAGTAGGGCGGTTCGGGTCGGTTTGAAAACTTTTCGACCCTAACCGACCCGAACCGACCGAATATAGTGCAATACTACCCATTCTGATCTCAAACCCTACCCGACCCGTCCCCAAAGAGTCAAAGACTCAAACCCTAAACTCATTTTCTGAATCATTATAGGTTGAAAACAATATCATTATATCAGTGTTTAATGTTTCATAATCTCCTACTTTGTTGATATCTTTTTTTCTTTAACACAGTTTGTTGTTTGATAAGAAGTTTGATGAAGTTAGAACCGAACAAACCGAACCGAACTACACCGAACCGACTTGCAACAGTTCGGTTCGGTTTTGAATTATAGGCTGTTCGGTTCGGTTGTTCAAAATTTCCGAACCGACTTGCAACAGTTCGGTTCGGTTTTGAATTATAGGCTGTTCGGTTCGGTTGTTCAAAATTTGGTAAAAACCGAACCGAACCGACCGCTGCACACCCCTAGTTTTAGCAACTAATTATTTATGGTCCTTTCTGCCCCTTTAATCAATCAGTGCAGACCACTTTCAAACGTCTAAAGTTTTCCTCTTTATTCTTTCTCCTGGCCAATGAAATTATCATAAAAGAAAACCCAAAATGATAGTTTTTTTTTTAAAAAAAAACTCCCCGCGCATGAGATTGACATCCACATATCATTGGCAAGAGCGTACGTTACTCGTGATATCCGTGCAAAGGGTTTGTGGATACCATTAATTGTGTGAATGACGAGGGCGCACATTAACTGGGAAAGTGGGAGATCAGGTGCTTCAAGCAAAGAGTTTCTGTTTGTAGCTTCTGGATCCCTCCTACGTGCTTTCAGGTTTTCAATTTTATAATCATGTTCTTCTATACATAATGACATGTACGGCCCGCCACGAGTGATCGGGACAGTTATGAGGTTCAAATATAGCTCACATGGTCTTAGGTTCGTTTCCGAACTGGGTTATCGAAAAAAATGACGTATATGAAATGCATGTTTATGGATTTTATTAGGAAAAAGAAACCGCAAGAAATCAGGGATCCATTTGTTCTTCCCTTGGTGCCAGTTTTGTGAATTAATAAAAAATAAAAGTAAAAACAAGAAAGATTGCCCACTTACCGATTGGGGTAAAAAACTAATAGAAAGAAAGGGATATTCTGGTCAATATAATATTTATTTTCTACCCAAACTAACTGGAATATGAATCCGATGAGAAGTTATAACTATATGGGATTAATTGATAAATTAGAAAGTTGGGGGAGGGTTCCCCCCTAGTGATCAGTTTAGGGTTTTTTTTGTTGTTGTTGAAATAAACCCTTTATTTAGGCTATGTTTAGTTTGAGAGAAAGGGAGAGAAAAAAAAGGAAAAAGAAAGGAAAGGAAAAGGAAAAGGAAAAGAAAATAATATATTTTTATTGTTTGGTTAGAAAGAATATTGTAATGAAAGTTAGAAGAAAATTCATAAGAAAGTCATTTCTCTTGTTTGGTTAACTTTCTGAGAAAAATAGGAAGAAGATTATCACAACATAATTTTAATTTATACTTTTTAGAATTAATTTAGATTTTAAATAATTTACAAAAAATAGTTAAAATAAATTGTGATTCTATTCTATTATAGTTTCAAAAAATTTATAAGTTACCAAATATATTCACACAATCTTAACTCAAGAAAATTGAATCAAATTTACGATGGCTCTAACTTCCATATAATATTACATAGTTTTAGACTTGCAAGTTATTCAAAAATGATGCAGGTCAAACATAATTTTTGAAAATCAGTATCATTCATGTCATGGAAAGTAACAAGTTAGTAAAGCCGTAGCAAAGTAGCAGTCTGTGGTGCAAGTTAGCGGGATCTAGATGTTGCTAACTTGCACACCTGCTGAGAAAAATGGTGAGGAAAAAGAGAAATAATGGGAAAAAGATTCTTAGCATTGGTCTTAGAGCTGTAAATCCAAGTTTAGCTACTCCTGGTGATCATTTTGATACCGATTTTGTTGAAGATGATGAAGAATCTCCCTCAAGTATAATGGGTTCAACTGGACCCAAGGGAGAAAGGAAGAAGAAGACAATGGCGGATATACTTGAAACTACTACTTCTCTGGGATCTCAGATGATGGGTGCTTTTGGTAAATCTCCTATCTCTAGTAGATCTAATAGAGTTTCTTGGGCTGATGAAGTTGATTTGGGGAAAGAATCAGCTTCGATTCCATTGATTTCTGCTTCAAAAGAAGTTAGATCTAGTCCATTGACTTCTGTTTCGAATCCAGTTTGTCCATTGTTATCTGCTTCGAATCTAGATTCCTCTGCAAAACTTGATACTGTTTCATTGATTTCTGCTTCAAAAGAACCTGATTCAGATACTGTCAATTTGGATCAAGCTACAAAATTAAATATAGATAATTTGAATCCTGATTCTTCTACCTCGGGTGGAAATGTAAAGAAAAGTTGGGTGAGTCTCTTTTCCGATAATAGGAAACCAGGGTGTGGCTTAGATCTGAGCTACATTCCTTCTGGAACAACTGATACAGTCATTTTTGATGATGATGAATGGAATGCAGGGGCTTCTATCTGGAAATTCTCTCTTGTTGGTCAAGTTCTGGGTATAAATGTAAGATTTAAAGCAATGGAAAGTTTTGTTAAAAAAGTCTGGTCACATCTTGCAAATCCAGAAATCTGTCTTCTTAAACCAGGGGTGTTTCTCTTTAATTTCAATAGTAAAGATGAAATGAATGAAATACTTATGAGTGGACCTTGGTTTTTTGGCTCAAGACCTTTCTTATTAAAAGCATGGTCTATGGGGGATGATTTTGAGAAAGTTGATGAACACATCTACCCTATGTGGATCCAGTTTCCTGCATTAAAACTGAATCTGTGGAATGAAAAGGGGATAAGCAAAATTGCCAGTCTTATTGGTCACCCTATTGCTACTGATAAGCTTACTGCAAATAGGAAAAGGCTAGCTTATGCAAGAGTGTTGGTTCAGGTAACACTGCCTTCCTCACTGCCTGACCAAGTGGTTATAAAAGGCCCAAATGGGTGTTCTTATACACAGAGGGTTATCTATGAATTAAAACCAAGGTGGTGTGATCATTGTAAGAAAGTGGGTCATGACAATCAACACTGTAAAAGGAAGCCTATGGTGCAAAGATGGATACCAAAACATGCTCAGCATGGTATTTCTGGTAAACAGGAGGTTCAGATTGACCAGACAGTCCAGGATGAAAATGCAAAAAGTGTTATAGATGTGGAAATCACACCTACAGAGAATAGGAAAGGAAAAGAAGTTCTGCAGGAGATTACTCAGACTACAGGGAAAGATTTTGGTAATTGCCAGGAAGGTGTAAAATCTACTATATCTGGAGAGCACTGTTCCGTGCATGTTGTGCATGCTGGACAAAATACTAGTAGGAAATCTACACAAAATGAAGCCTCAAGAATACAAATCCAAAATCAAGAGAGGAAGAATTCCATGATTAAGAATCCTTTTTCTTTGTTGAACAGTGAAATAAATGATTTTGACCCCTCTACAATTGATAGGGGGGGGTAGGGCAACATGAATTTCTCTTTTTGGAATGTTAGGGGCTTGAATAAGTCCCCTAAACAACTTTTGGCAAAGAATCATCTTATGCAGTATCACCTTTCTTTCTTTTCTCTTCTAGAAACAAAAATAAGAAATACTAAAGTGCCTGAGGCTGCTAAAAGGATAGCAAAAAATTGGAGTTGGCTCTCAAATGCTACTTGCTCTGCAAAAGCTAGAATCCTCATTTTGTGGGATCCTATTCAAGTTTTGTCTTCTTCTCCCCAGCAAATTACCTGCTCTGTAAATTCAAAGGATGGTAATTTCAGTAGCATACTATCTGCAGTATATGGTTTAAATCATCAAGAAACTAGGAGAAACCTGTGGTTGGAATTAACTCAGATCAAGCAAGCAATTGGAAATGAAGCATGGCTACTTTGTGGAGACTTCAATGTTATGATTAGTAATGAGGAAAAACTGGGGGGTATCATGTTAACTGATAATGATACAAGGGATTTCTGCAAATTCATTGAAGACTGTCAGTTATCACATCTCAAAACTATAGGCTGTTTTTATACTTGGAACAACAAACAAGACTCAGATTCCAGAGTGTGGTGCAGATTGGACAGAGCTTTAGTAAATGATCTCTGGATTAACAAATACAATGCAAGTCATGTTGAGTACATGCTTCCAAGTTTCTCAGATCATTCACCTGCTGTTATTTCAGTATATGAAGATAAAATACAGGGGAAAAAACCTTTTAAATTCTTCAAAATGTGGACAAAACATGCTGATTTTATTCCTACAGTATCAGCTGTTTGGGGGGATTCTGTGAGAGGTTGTAAAATGTTCTCTGTGTATTCAAAGCTGAAGAAACTGAAGGAATCTCTAAAAGGTCTTAACAAAAGACATTTTAGCAATATAAGTGAACAGGTCCTGAGAGCAAAAGCTGAAGTAGATGAAGTCCAAATGAAGTTGCAATCTGATCCCTTAAATTCTGAGCTCATCAGGCAAGAAAAGTGCTGCATTTCAAAATACAGCAAACTCTTCGCTTGTGAATTATCTTTTTATCAGCAAAAGGCTAGGATAAATTGGAGTTTACAAGGAGACAAGAATACAAGTTTTTTCCACTCTATCATTAAATCCAACAGACATCACAGCAGGGTATTAACACTATATAATAGTGATGGGGGAAAAATCTCTGATGGAGAGGATATTGTAAACGAGTTCATCTCTTTTTACAAGAGTCTTATGGGCACTGCCAAGCACACTTCAACTGCTGATGCAAATATTATTAGCAGTGGACCATGTCTGATGGAAAATCAAAGGAGAGATCTCTCTATGCCAGTCACTGATGAAGAGATTAAAGCTGCTGTTTTCTCTATACCAGATAATAAAGCCCCAGGTCCAGATGGATATAGTGCCTCCTTCTATAAAGCAGCATGGCCTGTTATTGGAGATGAGGTTATAGCTGCTATCAGGGAATTCTTTAGAACAGGGAAGCTGCTGGGTGCTGTGAATTCAACTTACATTGCTTTGATTCCTAAGGTACAATGCCCTAAAACCCCAGCTGATTTCAGACCAATCTCTTGTTGCAATTGCCTTTATAAATTCATATCAAAAATTTTAGCAAATAGAATTCAAACTGTGATGGGGTTTCTCATCAATGAGGCTCAGTGTGCTTTTGTAAAAGGGAGACAAATCACCAGTAATATCCTGTTAGCACATGAACTTGTCAAGAATTACGGCAGGAAAAATCTCTCTCCCAGAGTTATGATAAACATTGACATAAGGAAAGCCTTCGACACTATCAGCTGGGATTTTCTGCATGTTATGTTAAGAGGCCTGGGGTTTCCTGATATCTTTACAAACTGGATCATGTCATGTATCACTTCCCCCAAATACTCCATCTCCTTAAATGGTTCATTGCATGGATACTTCAATGGAGAAAGAGGCCTAAGGCAAGGGGACCCCCTCTCCCCCTATCTCTTCATTATTGGTCTTGAATATCTGTCCAGGAGTTTTGAACTTCTAAGATATGACAAACAGTTCAAATACCACCCTAAGTGTAGAAAGTTCAAAATTTCACACTTAGTTTTTGCTGATGACCTCCTCCTTTTCTGTAAGGGTGATTTATATTCTGTACAGAAAATCTACAAATGTGTCAAAGACTTTGGAGATATTTCTGGATTGGAAGCAAACCCTTTGAAGTGTTCAATCTTCTATGGTGGGGTTCAAGAATCAGATAAGAATGCTATTTCAAGATGCTTGGGGTTCCCTGAGGGTACTTTGCCTATCAAATATCTTGGTATGCCACTCATTTGCAAGCGGATGTCTTATCAGGACTGTAATCCTTTGTTCATGAAAATAACAAACCAGTTTCAAGCATGGATGAAAAACAAAAACTTATCATATGCTGGTAGATTACAAATCATTAAGAGTGTTATTCTGGGAGTGCAAATATTCTGGACCTCTAGCTATATCCTTCCAGCAAAAGCCCTTCACAAAATAGATGAACTCTGCAGAAACTTTCTCTGGGGAAAGGTTCCTCTTGTTGCTTGGAGCAGTGTATCTACTGGTAAAATCAATGGAGGCTTGGGGGTTTTTTCTGCTGCCCTATGGAATAAAGCAACTGCTATGAGGACTCTTTGGTATATTCACATCAACAAGGAGTCATTATGGATAAAATGGGTACATGGTACCTATCTTAAGGGAAATGATATCTGGCATGTTAAGAGTAAAGCAGGTGACTCCTGGCTATGGAAGCAGTTAATCAAGTATAGAGACTATGCTGTGAACTTACTGGGTGGTGTTGAGAACTTGAAGAATCTAATTAGCTCCTGCTATGTAAATTCCAAAGTCCAACTCTCTGCTCTGTACAATGTTCTAAAACCAGGTTCAAAGGTGGACTGGCACGATACTGTTTGGGAAAAGTTAAACTACCCCAAGCATTCCTTCATTATGTGGCTGGCCATTCAAGATAAACTCCTTACACATGACAGATTACACAAGAGAGGGATCATCCAATCAAATCAGTGTTTGTTGTGTGAAGGTGCAGTAGCTGAGAGCAGGAACCACTTATTTTTTGACTGCAACTTCTCCAATTGTGTGTGGAATGGCATTATGGAGTGGCTCAAATTCAAGTGGAGATCAGCGGATTGGTATTTGCTCATGAACTGGTATACTTCCAGGTTAAGAGGAAAAGGCAGCAAACAGAGGATTAAAAGACTAGCTCTCACGGCTACAATTTACAACATTTGGAGGGAGAGGAATGCTAGGATCTTCAAGGAGGAATTCAGAAGTGTAGAACAGCTGATCAAGGCCATAAAAGTTGATACTTGGACCATCCTACTCAATTGCTCTTTGCCTGATGAAGCTTACAATTGGCTCTTGTAAGTGTATCAGGCAAATCAGTTTTGATACTTTAGCTTCACTGTTTTCCTCTTTTCTATTTTAGAATGTTCAGGTTGATACCTCAATGTTTTTGAGAGTCTTGATGTACAAAACGTTTACACTTTGGTGAGTGAAATAAAATTTTTCATTGACAAAAAAAACAAACAAGTTAGTAAACACGTATTTAAAAACATGGATATTTTCCTAAGACAAAAACTTGAGTGGCCATCAACATCAAGTTTGTAATGTTGTAAATACCACCACAAGATAATTCTAGGGTTTAAAAAAAATCAAACAACAATAAACCCTAAATCTAATACACATGATTAATACAAAGAGGAAATTAACAATAGATGCCGAAGCGTACCTGGATCCATGAATTAATTTTGTAGAAAATTACCGAAGGGGTTGAGATCTTCTAATCTGGATGGCCTCTTCAAAATTCCTCTCTAGATGGGGCCGAAGAGAAAATAGAGAACGTGCCATTAGATCATGGACCATAACCCATTAAGTAGTTATTGTAATCTTTAATTTGGCCCCTCATCAAATTAGAAATTAATATCTAGTATCTACACATTTGGCTCATAACACATTCAATACCCATTGACCCAATTTACCTGATTGATCACTTTACGCGGGTCAACTTTAAAGGATATAACACTATCACATATGTGCCCACAATTTAGATTTAATCCAACATGTAAATATTAGCAAGCGGAAGCACAATCACAATTCTACTATTTAGAGAACAACATTTCTCACACATAATATTTGTAAAAAGAAAGGTCAATGAAAAAAAAAACAAAATAAATCTAAAGTAAATGTCATGATATTTCTAATATAAAGTAAAATCCATTGCTAGTCACAAAGTCTATTATTACCAATTTCATATAGAAAATCTTAACCAACAAAGTTTATTACAATCAATTTCATATAGAAAATCTTAACCAGAGAGAGAGAGATAAATATGCCGAAGTCCTTGATTTTTGACTTTAGTAAGCCCATTAAAACATCAATCTCATATCCTTCATCTCCTGAAATTAGTTCAAAAAAATTCAAATTAGTACGATATAAACATCAAAAACCTATAAAATGAAGTCTCAACATTCTTTTAGAAGAAAAATGAAACTACGTACCGCTTGTCGTGTCATGGTTCCTTTCTTAAAGACTAATCATCAAAATCCTAAAACATGATGAGAAAGATGCTTCAACTAATTTTTCTCAAGCGCTAAATGGAAACAACTACAAGAGTTATGAAAGCAAAAAAAAAAACATTTAATTTTTTTATTTGCTAGATAAATCTCAGCTTGGAATTACACTTCATGCTATGTAGAGTTATGTAAAGATAAAAATCTCAGGTGACCTTGTTATATCAATTGCTACATCAACTATATGAACGCGAACGATTCGAATGTGATTCATTCTGGTTGCATCTCCTCTTATCAAATTCTCATGCTTTCGACTTGATCCAGGTACAAGTAAAATTTTTAGTTATATACATTGATTTTTCTTCTTCTTGTATATGTTTTTTATGTTTGTTTTTTTTTGGTCAATGAAAGATTTTATTCATAACCAAATATGAAATATATGTACATCAATTGCTCAGATAGAGTCTGAGCTTACAAAATCATGCAACAGAACATCCCTAAAGCAAATAGCGATTACACTAAAAAAGAAAAATCACACTTCAGGTTTATCTAACTAATGGATTGTTTAGTATGGTGATCCAAACATCAGTTTTGATTTCTCTAACCAGCTGCGATGTGCTCCTGCATTTTTGTTGGAAGATTCTAACATTGCGCTCCCTCCAAATGTAATAAATGGTTGCTGTCAGAGAGTTACACTTCATGTTTTTTATGTTTGTTGTGTATATGGCAGAGGAGATTGATGTGGGACCTTGCATTGATGTCTGTCAACAGAGCTGTGCCTAGCACACGACAACAATGAACTGTGAATATATTTTTTGGCATATGCTTAGGAAAAGTTGTATATAAAGGGAAAGTTTTGCCTGGTGATATAGTAATAAGTGAAGTTTCAGACTTCAGCATCAATAAACAAACATGATCACATCATGTAGTATGTTAATAAGATCATTTTACTGTAACGCATAATGAAAAGCTGTTATTATTTGCTGTAACGCATAATGAAAAGCTGTTAATATTTGCCTCTTTCTATCTGGTACAAATTGTTTGTACAAGTTTTTTCTCCTAGACTGCATCTTTTACTGCCTTTTTTTTGTCAATGAAAATTTTTATTCATTTCCCAATTTGTGAACTATGAAGTACATCAAAACACCATCTCTTTTGGTGATCACATTGTAAAACAATTACATCCTCTCAAGTGTTTCTTTCATATGTACAGGTAAATTTGAATTTAAAATTTTGGTGTAAATTGTCAACTTGACACCTCTAAAGATTGCCTCTAGTTCTTTGAATTTTTGTTGAAAAATCCTCTGATTTCTCTCCTGCCAAATAGCATACACTGCAATTGAGAGAGCTAGTCTCTTCAAATTCCTTTTAAGCCTCCTCCTTTAAGATTGAGTGAGTTCTAGGTTATTACCTAGTTCCAGTCGCACGATTGCCATGAAAATTTCAACCAGCTCATCAAACCATTCCAGACTCTTGCTGAGAACTGGCAATCAAAGAAAAGGTGCTTACATGTCTCCTGTTGGTGATTGGGGCATAAGACACATTCATTTGAATTCAAGATCCCCATATGACATAACCGATCCTAAGTAAGGGGGTAATGAAACCCTTTCCAAACTGTCCTGGACCATTGTTTTGAAGAGGTTGACAGTGATAGGATATTGTATGTAGATGATAACTGGACTTTACCATCTGTGCATCATGCACAAACAATGTTCTGCATGTTATCAATATTTCCAAATCTTTTACTTCCTTGCCTCTATGAAGGTTAAAGGTACTGCCATTACTTTACAGAGACCAATATATAATAGCTGGTGGATGCATGTAGAGGGGCATTGAGTTATTACTTAAGTAGGAGATAATGAGAGCACCAAAAACTCACGAGCAGGTCACGAACTTATCACTACTTCTAGCCACCTTGTTACACTACCTAATTAATTTGTATTACTTCCTACCACTTGCAAACTTTTCTCTGGACATTAGTGGGCCATAATTAGAAGGGAAAGACATGTATGATGATTAACTACAATGCATAACATTAGCTGAAAACTGGAAAATGAATTATGCAATAAAATAATTAGAGTAAATTAAATTACCTTCTAATACCGATACCAAGATTGTGTGATGCCCGTACAAGCTTTATCTCCAACCACCTTTTCCTCCGATGAATTCGCAACCCAATGAAGTTCCTTCCTCGAGCCGCATCAGATTGACGAGGAGCTCATTTTCACTGAATACTCCATTGCCAAGTGTTCTGCATTCTTCCATCATCAGATCAAAATCTCAATCATTCTAATAATATATATATCCTTGCACCCGTGTAGAGCCTGTTAAAAGATTATCAAACTGCACTAACTTATCACCATTCTACATCGGTACAGTTTTCAACATCAAATATACAAAGTTGTTTCAAAACCCAACAAGAAAGTAAAAAAGAAAAGAAAATATCAGCTTGCAGAAATATTTTCATGCACCTGCTTACTAACTATTTTCAGAAGATTTCTCGACACAAGAGACTCCCTCTAATGGCTTTAGTTGTGGCAAAAGTCGCTCTAGGTTCTGTCCTTGTTAGTTGTTGCTTGACTAGGTTTATAGTATAGAGCAACAAGACTCATGTTATGACTTCAGGGAAAATTAACAAGATGCCCAGAAGCAAAACCAAAAGCTCTGCTCTGTATGGAATCTAGTTGTGAATAACTGTCACCAAACTAAACCCTAATGAATTAAGTTTGCATCCAAAACAAATGCACAAAGGTTATAGGTTAGAGCAGTGTTTTCAAGGATCTAAGAAGAAGATAATTTCCTTATTTCATTGTAGTTTTGGGAGTGACAGGAATCCAAGAAGTGATATGTGACCAGGTTAGTTTTACTACAGGTTCAGATTATTATGTGAGACTAGTCTAATTCAAAGGCCTATTAGTTTAGACCACATGCATTTAATGTTATTTATCTCTTCATTAAACATGATCTCCTGCATCCATAATGGTCAAGCTTGGAGCCAATGCATTCATTTCTCGCTAGCCTAGCCCATGTAAATGACCTGCACCAGGATCATTAATCCCTTGATCTACCACCTAATCATCTACTTTACTTAATCAACACAGTAATGCTAATTGTACCACTAATTTTGTACTGTTTTGGTGTTACAAGACACAATCATGCAGGTCCTTCCTCATTAATTTGTAATCAGGACCCATGTGTGATGTGTCTCTTTCCTTGAAATAAAAAACTGCATCTAAATTCTAAAGATATATATGTAATCAAGTCTGAAAATAGTAATTTAACAGATATCATAACTATAGTATTCAAGTGGCATTTGAAGTATAAGAGATTTGACCTTTGAGGAAATTTTGGAAATTGAGTAGTGCGAACAAGATCATCCTAAGCTTAATCCAACCCAAATTAAACTTCAAAACCAACAAGAATCTGTTGGGGGAACTTGGATTTTCCAAGTGAATTTTTGGGTAAATTGAACTAAACTTTTTGGTGGGTCCCACTGTCCGAAATGGACGGGAGTGAGTTTGAGCGCTTTCTGCATTCAAAGGCAATGAATCTGGTATACTCACTTGTCCAAATCGGTCTCTGAATAAATGAGATATTCAAGTTGGAAGATGGACCAAAACTAAAGTTTAATGGGCGCATCTAATCGCGAAGAGTCGTAACTATTCAGTTGAGTTGTGTCTGTTTGAACCCGAACAACCACTTTCTTTTATTCCGAATGGGTGTGTCCTTTGGTGAAGGAATGTCTTCAAAAGATACCTAGTCCCTATAAAGGAAACCCAAAATCTCATTCCCAAAGTACACTCAAGATTGAATCAAATCCAGTGTGTTTAAGAGAGATCGATCTGAATTTTGTATTCGTTCTTCTTCCATTCGTTTTCCTTTCCAGTCAAGTGGTGGAAGTCACAGTTAGCTTTGGTTCGCTAGTACAGCTTTGCAGAAGTGCTTCTCCGAAGCTGTGAAGGAGTGTTATATATTCGGAGACAACGTCCGATCATCCTGTAAGCACCATAGCAGGGGGCGTAATTTGTCTTAAGGAGATTCGTCACTTGACGTACCTCGACGTACCTCACTCCAGCAATTCTAGTTCTTTCTCTCTCCTACAGAAAGTGCTTTTCCTATCAGTTCTTTTCAGGAATATTTTATTCAATTTAATTTCGGTTATTGATTTAATACTGGATTATTTACTATGAAACTAACAAAATCTGAGTAGAATTTACCTTTGAGGATGGATTTGGATTCATGTTGACCAAATAAATCCAAGAGAAGTTTGCAGTTGAATCTGGAGCGGATCGGATCAAAGAGCACTCGATCGACAACCCATGAATCAATCACCATCGAATTAGAGTTTGATTGAACTAGGGTTTGCTCGAAATAGGGTTTGCTTTAACTAGGGTTTGATGGAACGAGAGAGGGGAGATTTTTTTTTTTTTTGGGGAAGGGGGCAGAGAGAGGATGGAGTCGCTGTTGGGGATGCACAACCCCCCTGATGCGATTTGGAAATAGAGATTTAGGAGAGAAGAGAGAAAATCAAACAGTCTCAAACACACAAGATTTACGTGGTTCGCTTCTCAATGTGAGAAACTACGTCCACGGCCGCCGCAGGAGAAAAATTCACTCTTTTTCGTCTCTTTACATCATGCCCTAATCAACCCTTTTATAGACTTAAGGGTTTAACAAGTAAACAAGGAAACATATCAAATCAGGTTAAAAAACGAATCTGGGCCAAAACCCGACTCCGGTCGACCGCAGCACCACGTGCGGTCGACCGCGACGAATCCTATTCCTGATCGAGCTCTCTGGACTTTGGGCGGTCGACCGCAGCGCCATGTACGGTCGACCGCGATGAAGACAAAACTCTGGACTGCTCTCTGGACTTTGAGCGGTCGACCGCAGCGCCACAGACGGTCGACCGCGATGAGCTCCTGGCCTGTGCACCCAGCTGTGCACGACGTCGGTCGACCGCCGCGCCATGGCCGGTCGACCGCAAAGCTGCCAAATCTCTCCTTCGTCGTTTTGCTTGAACTTCTTCATCGTCAATCCTGTTCCAACTTTGTTTCTCCTCTCTTCTGAAATGTAGGGCATGCCTGATAGTTAGGCTTCACATATCCTAACAATCTCCCACTTGGAGACTAACTATCAATCTCTTCCAACTCTCTCTGTGGCGACGGCCTCCATATCATCAAGTGCTGAGGACAACTGAAGTTGAACACAACTTCAGTTTCTCTGTAGTGACAACCTTGGTAAGCATATCAGCTGGGTTCTTGCTTCCTTGAATCTTCACAAGTTCCAACATGTCCTCGTACAACGCTGATCTTATGAAGTGGTAGCGGACCTGTATGTGTTTGGTCCTTGCATGAAAAGCGGGATTCTTTGCCAAATGAATTGCGCTCTGGCTATCACAATATAGGACACTCTTCTCATTCTTCTGTCCCAGCTCTTCTAAGAAACCCTGCAACCATATCATCTCCTTGCTTGCCTCTGTCACCGCAACATATTCAGCCTCTATCGTTGATAAAACAACGATCTTCTGCAACTGAGAAATCCAACTAATAGCTGTAGAGCCCAAAGTGAATACGTATCCTGTAGTGCTTCTTCTCTGGTCTATCTCACCACATAGTCTGCATCAACAAAACCCTGCAGGACTAACTTGCCTCTTCTGAAGCATAGACAATCATCTATAGTACCTCGCAGGTATCTCAGAATCCACTTTACTGCTTCCCAGTGCTGCTCTCCTGGATCTGACATAAATCTGCTCATTGTTCCCACTGCATGGGCAACGTCAGGTCTCGTGCATACCATGGCGTACATAAGGCTTCTAATGGCTGAAGCATATGGAACCTTAGCCATATATTCTTTCTCTTTATCAGTCTCAGGACACTGCTCCTTAGTCAGTTTGAAGTGACTGGCTAACGGTGTGCTAACGGCCTTAGCACCACTCATCCTGAATCTCTCAAGCACCCGTACGTCTAATGTACTCGGCCTGAGATAGCCGCAGTGTGCCCAAGAGCTTATCTCTAATGATCTTCATCCCCAATATCTGCTTTGTTGCGCCTAGGTCCTTCATGTCAAACTCACTCGACAGTTGCTTCTTCAGCTTCTTGATCTCTCTCATGTCTGAGCCAGCCACAAGCATGTCGTCGACATATAGGAGCAGGATGATGTAACTCTTGTCAAACTATTTGACAAAACAACAATGATCAGCATTGCACCTGGAATAACCGTTCCTGTGCATGAATCCATCAAACTTTTTGTACCATTGCCTTGGAGCTTGTTTTAGGCCGTACAAGCTCTTCTTCAATCTGCATACCATCTTCTCTTTTCCCTTCTGAGTAAACCCCTCTGGCTGCTGCATATATATCTCTTCTTCTAGATCACCGTGGAGGAAAGCTGTCTTTACATCTAGCTGCTCGAGATGTAGATTTTCAGCTGCAACAATACTCAGGACTGTTCTGATGGTAGTCAGTTTGACTACTGGAGAGAAGATCTCTGTGTAATCAACTCCTTCTCTCTGCTGAAATCCTTTAACCACCAATCTGGCCTTGTATCTCTTGGAACCATCATGTTCCTCTTTGATTCTGTACACCCATTTATTGCTCAAGGCTTTTTTTCCCGTTGGTAGCTTCGCAAGTTCCCATGTCTTGTTGGTGTTCAAGGATTTTATTTCATCTTTCATAGCAAACTCCCACTTGCTCGCATCATCCACTCGGAGGGCCTCATCATAACTTTCTGGCTCTCCACCGTCACTCAACAATAGGTAGTTGAGATGAGCTCTGGGCTGTAGTGATGGATACTTTGGATTTGGCTTGGGGACTCTAGCTGACCGCCTCAACTCTCTGACGGGCGAAACTGGCTCTCCAACTTCATCTGCCCCCTCTGAGGTGGTCTCATCCATCATCTCTTCTTCTTCATCAGAACTCGCTTCGGGATTGTCTCCATCTGAGGCATCATCTGACTCAAAATATGTAGGATCACTCTGCATCGTACTAGTGGGCTGAACGGCATCACGATCTTTGTAGAGGACTGTTTCATTAAAGACCACATCCCTGCTTCTGATGATTTTCTTGTTCTGCTCATGCCAGAACTTGTAGCCAAACTCATCGCCGTCATAGCCAACAAAGAAACATTTTAAGGACTTAGGATCGAGTTTGCTTCTAGCATGATCACTCAGATGTACATATGAAACACATCCAAATACTCTCAGGTGAGAAAGGTTTACCTGCTTTCCACTCCATACTTCTTCAGGTATTTTGTGCTCCAAAGGCACTGATGGTCCCCGGTTGATCAAGTAGGCAGCTGTGTTGACTGCTTCTGCCCAGAATTACTTTGGAAAACCTGCTTGTAACCGCATACTTCTGGCTCTCTCAGTCAAGGTTCTGTTCATGCGTTCTGCTATGCCATTCTGTTGGGGGTGTACCTGGCACTGTCCTCTCTAATCTAATGCCGCTGTCATAACAGAACTTCTTAAAATCTGAGTCTTCATACTCGCCGCCGTTGTCAGAACGAAGCTTCTTGATCTTCAAACCGGTCTTGTTCTCAACCATAGCCTTCCATCTCTTGAAGACTTCAAACACTTCTGATTTATGTTTCATGAAATAGACCCAAGTCTTCCTCGAGTGATCATCTATAAAGGTCACGAAATATAACCTTCCGTCGGTGGATGGAACTGATGCTGGGCCCCACACATCTGTGTGAACTAACTCAATCTTCTCTTCTTTAGGAGTTCTGCCAACCCTTTTGAAGCTTATTCTCTTTTGTTTCCCTAGAATGCAGCTTTCACATAGGTCAATTTCAGCCGATCTCAAACCTGGTAACTTCCCGTTCGATTGCATAACCTTTAGGCCTTTGCTACTCATGTGACCTAACCTCTGGTGCCACAAATTTGGGTCTTCACTGCCTTCAGCCACTGCAATGGAGCCTCGTGCATCTATCGTCATGTAGAGAGATCCCGTCTTTGTACCACGGGCAACAACCATGGATCCCTTTGTAACCTTCTATGTATCACATGCAAAGGTTGATACGTATCCCTCTTTCGCCAATTGTCCTATGGAGATCAGATTTTTCCTCAAGCTAGGAACATGTCTCACATCGCTCAGCTTCCATATAGACCCATTGAGCTTGATCTGCACGCCTCCTTTGCCAACGATATCACAGGGCTGATCATCACCAAGATAGACTTTTCCTAGGTTTCCTGAAACATAGTTCTCAAATAAATCTCTATTTGAGGTGACATGAAACGAAGCTCCTGAATCCAGTACCCATGATTCAGTTTTGCTCTCCAACGAACAGATTAGGGCATCATCTGATTCTCCTGAGGCCACGTTCGCTTCAGTCTTGTTCTCCTTGTCTTTCTTGGGTTCTCGGCACTGATTTTCATAGTGGCCAAACTTGCCATAATTCCAGCAGTCTATCTCCTTCTTGCCCTTGCGGTTCCTGGACTTTGGCCTTCCGTTCCTCGAGTTAGATCTTCCTCGGCTACTCCCTCTATTTCTGTTTCTGTTTCTTCCTCTGCCTTCAAGATTCAACGCCGACCCTGAATTAAAAATCCCTTCCTCTTGTCTTCTTATTTCCTCAGTCATAATCATGTCCACCACCTCTGAAAACTTTAGCTTTGATTTGCCACATGATCCACTGATCGAGATAACGGTGCCCTTCCAACTGTCGGGCAATTGACCAAGTATCAAGAGGGCTTGGATTTCATCGTCAAACTGAATATTGACCGAGTTTAGTTGATCCGTAATCTCGTTAAACTCTCCGCATCTTTCATATCCGTCGGCTTCTCTCCCAATGGTAGGTATAAATCCTTCTGATAGAGGTAGTCCTCCATCTGCATCTTCCAGAACCCGAAGTTTGTTCCATCAAACTTCTCAATCTTGGATGTTTCCTTCTCAGATCCCATTGTCTCTGACCTCAAATCGCTCGCGCCGAACCTGGCTCTGATACCACTTGTTGGGGATGCACAACCCCCCTGATGCGATTTGGAAATAGAGATTTAGGAGAGAAGAGAGAAAATCAAACAGTCTCAAACACACAAGATTTACGTGGTTCGCTTCTCAATGTGAGAAACTACGTCCACGGCCGCCGCAGGAGAAAAATTCACTCTTTTTCGTCTCTTTACATCATGCCCTAATCAACCTTTTTATAGACTTAAGGGTTTAACAAGTAAACAGATCAAATCAGGTTAAAAAACGAATCTGAGCCAAAACCCGACTCCGGTCGACCGCAGCACCACGTGCGGTCGACCGCGACGAATCCTATTCCTGATCGAGCTCTCTGGACTTTGGGCGGTCGACCGCAGCGCCATGTGCGGTCGACCGCGACGAAGACAAAACTCTTGATTGCTCTCTGGACTTTGAGCGGTCGACCGCAGCGCCACAGACGGTCGACCGCGACGAGCTCCTGGCCTGTGCACCCAGCTGTGCACGTAGACGGTCGACCGCCGCGCCATGGCCGGTCGACCGCAAAGCTGCCAAATCTCTCCTTCGTCGTTTTGCTTGAACTTCTTCATCGTCGATCCTGTTCCAACTTTGTTTCTCCTCTCTTCTGAAATGTAGGGCATGCCTGATAGTTAGGCTTCTTCACATATCCTAACAGACGCCTAGGTCGGGAATGGAGTCGGGAATTTTGAAGGAGGCATCGAATGGGATTTTCTCTCCCTCTCTCTCATTTTCACTCCGATCAAGTTAGGAAAGGGGAAAAGAACCGGGTATATAGGTGTCTTTCTACAGTGATTTTAAGATTCACTTTCTTTCTCATTTTTTTCCAAACCAAACACAGAAAAATTACTTTCTATTACACTTTCTTTTCCTTTCCTTCATTTCCCTTCAAACCAAACAGGGCCTTAGAGAGCTATAGATTTCTTTTCTCATTTATTGCGGCCCATGTAGCACGTATTGGCAAACAAGGAAAAGGAACTTAGGGGTTGTTTGGTTGATGTATTTGGCATTGGGGGTTGGGCAGAAAGCCTGCCAAAAGTGCTATTTTTGCAGGCTTTCTGCCCAACCTCCAATGCCAAATACATCAACCAAACAACCCCTTAAAATAGGAAAAATAGAATTAGTTTCAGATGTATGTAACATTCTTTATTAGATATTTTCCTTAGCAAAAAGATGCATTTTTTTCCAGGCGAAGAGCACAAATGAAGTCAGGTGTGAAGCCAACAGCTAAGAAACCGCTGATTTGGACAACCAACAGCCAAAAAGACACCACTCTCTTTAGAACACACAGCGTCAAAGAGTTAATACGACACGCATCAATATTCGTGCTTGCTGGTTCAGTAGCAGGACTTGTTAGGTCATAGAGAGTGACAAGCTTGAGGCCAAATATGTCTTTTTGTTTTTCCTCTAAGAAATAAATAATAACTGTTAAGACCTGATTTTGTGTTCAACTTAGGGTCTGTTTGTTTGTACGGAAGTAGTAAAGAAGTAACTGAAGTAGAGAAAGTTTCTCCTACTTCAAGCAAAAAATTATATTTGTTTCTTCGAAAAGACTACTTCAGCTACTTCCATAAATGCAGATGTGGCGTCTAGGTGACACTTCTACTTCCTAGATTTTTTTTTCGCCCTTGAAAGCTCAGAAGTAGAGGGGAAGTGGATAAAAAGTGGTGTCCAATTAAATTAGAGATTCACCAAGGGCAGATGATCTTAAATAATATATCCAATTTCTATCCAAACAAACAAATAAATAAAAGAAGATGATAATATATCCAATTTCTATCCAAACAAACAAATAAATAAAAGAAGATGATGAAGTACTATTTCCGCTACTTCTAAAAATACAAATAAATAAAAGAAGATGATGAAGTACTATTTCCGCTACTTCTAAAAATATATGAAACAAACAAAATAGATACTATTTCTGTTACTTTCTACATCACAATTGAGGAAGCTACATCTTCGATCCACTTCTTACTTCTAATAGTTACGTCCATCCAAACAGGCCCTTAGCGTGCAAGTTCCATTCAATACTTGCAACTTGAGTATAAGTTATATTTTAGATAAATTACAGTAAACCCTTTGAACTTTCAGCGAACTTTCAGCGTTTGAGGATAAGTTAACATCAAGAGCAAATAAATGTACTATCAGTCAATGCAAAATGTACTGAACCTTAAGAAGGAAAAAAAAAAGATAAAGAAAAAGAGATGTCTTAATCTCCAATCTATACATCCAACAACCTAGAATGCATAGACAAAAAAGACCAAAAAAAAAAAAAAAAAATTCTTCCAACCACATGTAAAAACAAAAAAAAAAAAAAAAAAATTCTTCCAACCACATGATTCAAGATGCACATACATGTACAGCCTCTCTCTGCACGCCCTTGGTATACACCGTATCTCTACCATCTACGATCCGTACATCTGTTCCAACACGATGACCATCGCCATGTTAAATGACAAATCTACCCCCGGCTGAACCACGAGGCGAAATACGTCGCCACCGAGGGCAACGCCTTTAGGGGCCTCCTTTCTTCGTATTTCCGCCACTGTGTTCCGTTGGCCGTCGTAGACCGTACAGCTACGCTGCGCATACGAGCCCTCGACGGAATACGAGTGAGGGCTACGTGGACGGCAAGGGGTCACGTGAGCGAGCCCTTTGGAGGGGAGGAGGGTCACGTGCTTCTTTACCGAAGAGAGGGGCTCGACCGTCTCTTCCTTGTCGTAGATTAGCCAGGTCTCGGTTAGACTCAGTCTCTGCATAACGTTATCAGACCACGAGTTAGATCGAACATTTCTTCAATTAATGGAGCGTTCTCTAAACTTCTAATAACATATTTTGATCTAATATCGTTGTCGCGTCAAGTTTGATGTCGTTAGAACACCAAAAAGTTATTACGAAAGTAAAATGGAAAAGATCGAAATATAGAGAGTTGCTTATGAGTGAAATTCGAAGAGTATTTCGACAATTCGAACAAGAGCTGTTCCTATCGCATGTTGTGGTTCTGACTACTCCAAATCAAACACACATCGAACCTACTCCAAATCAAACACACATCGAACCTTCACAGATTCCTTAGAGTGGCCTATATACTTCACATATTGTTAGAGGGTTATTTTTGGAATTACAACTCTACTATTTAAGGTATTCTGATAGGATCTCTTCTGCGGCACAAAATAATCTATTTCCACTTTAAAATTTATATTATTAACAAAAATCAAACAAAAACAGAATCTTGGCAGATAAAAACTAACTATCTAGGATCCCAAGTTTCAAATCTAACAAAAAAAAAAATCATTTAAAACAATCAAAATTTCAAGAAAAAATTACCTTTCTTCTAATACTAAAGAGGGGCTTTCCACAAGAATCCATGAGGACAATCTCGTCATTTCGCCCTCCGGAGTAACTATCCACCCGGAAACGGAGATTCCCTTCTCCGTCGAACACCGTGAACCCCTGGCAGTTGAAAAGCAGCGACTTTCTCCACACCGTCATCACCTCCTCCTTGTCCGCCGTCAAATCTGACGGCGGAGTGGACGGAGATTCGGCCGAGGGAGCGTTCGGGTAAACCTTCGTCATCCGCCGAATAAAACGGAGCAAAAAATTCGGGCGGAGATCCTGAAGAGTTTTTTTTTTAAGGGAAGGAGGAGGCCGCTGGGGGTCGTATTTATATGTTTTGTTGACGAAAATGCCCCTGGAGGTTGAAGGACACGTGGCGGTCAGTGACGATGATAAGATTCGAGTTGTTTGGACGGCAACGTCAGCGTGATGGTGGTGTGGCCCATGATAGACGCGGAGGCATTTTTTTCATGGTTTTTAATTTCGGTTTTTCTATAGAGTGCCCTTGGGCACTCTATAAGAGAGGAGAGAGATAGAGAGAAATGAATGACCGGCGTTGACCCTGGGGTTTTGACCGTCGTACGTTGACTTTTTGATCGCAACGCGTTGACTGGCGTTGATCTAAGGTTACGCGTTGTCCGGTGTTGACCCTAGGGTTTTGAATGTCGTATGTTGCTCAGGTCACGAGACCAACTAAAGAAGCTGATGCGTCTCCTCATTCATTTCTCTCTATCTCTCTCCTCTCTTATAGAGTGCCCAATGGCACTCTATAGAAAAACCGTTTTAATTTAAACGCAAAGTTTTACAGCTGTTTATTTTAAAACCCAGACTTAATTAATTTTGAGGTTTTTGTATATATACCCCCGACAACTTTTAATATTAAATAATCACCCCTAAAATCTTGATATTTGCAAAAATACCCCTTAAAACTTGTATATTGAATCTTTCTACGACTCCATCCTGAGAATATTACCTTCTAAATGAGGTAATGTCAAAAAGTTCCAACAGATTTCTGGTTTAAAAACTAAAATTAGTAAATAGAAGGGGAAGAAGAAATCGATGCGAAAGATTTGTGGAGCAAAATTTGCAAATATCAAGATATGAGGGAAATTTTGCAAATATCAAAAATTTAGGGGTATATACATGTAAAAACCCCAATTAATTGTTAACTCAACAATAGCATCTTTAACCGAATATACTTTGTTAGTTTATTAAATAGATGTAGCAACTAGCAACTTAGATCCAGATACGACTACTTATACGCTAATTGCAGTAATTTTGACTTCAGGTGCTGGGCTTAAAAAATGAAAGTAGTTCCAAATTTTCATAAGTTTGAATAAAATTTCATAGCATTGATAACACACTAATTGTATTTCAAGTTTGAATATTCTCATTTGATAATTAAAAATTTGAAGTAGTACCTTAGGATGGAGTCTGTCAAACAAAAATAAAAATTAGAGCGGAGAGATTGAATACTATTTTCATTAATGTGTTACTTGTGTCTAAATAAAATTAGAATAAAATTTGAAGGTATATAGTCAACTAGAATTTCCTACGTTTTACCTTATATACTTTTTATAGCCGGCAACATTCTTTTCAAGACTATTTATTTCATTGGTGCATAAAAGGAGATATATATTAAGATGACCAATCGTAGCCAAGAGCAATGAATTTCATTCTCATTCATCATAAATGATTTATAAATCGTAGTTGACCCCAATTATACGTAGAATTTTGAAACGTCTAATTCACCCTAGCTATCATCCACTGTTGTTTAATCGATTTGATCAAGTCTTTATTGTAAAAATTTCTCCAAACTGTTTACAGCAACCCTGAAAAATATTTATTACCAAGCCAATATTCGGAGGGCTTATTTTTTTTATAGCTTATATAAAGTTATGCTGGTTTTTAGTAGTTTTGGTTTTTACAATAAACATTTTATGGATAGAGTAGTCATTTAAGTGGTCAGACCTAGCTTACTTAGATGAGCTTATGAACTACTATTTTTAAAAATTAGTGGATAACAAATTTTTTTTAAATGGGACTTAAAAGCTACCAAACACACAGTTATGAAAAAAACTAGCTTAAAAGCTACTTTAACAAAAAAATAAACTCTCCCGAACGCCAGATCAATCTCCTAAGGAGGGTTAGTCACTTAAAACTAGAACTCATATTTATTTTGTTATTTTTTATATTTTTTTCTTTACTTCTTTCCTATTATGGTTATCGCCATCATTAGACCATCATAATAATAATAATAATAATTGTCAATATCTTATAGTCTAACCAAAAGTTATTTAATAGTAAAGAACATTCTTGTAATAGTCTAACCAAAAGTTATTTAATAGTAAAGAACATTCTTGTAAGCAATTATCAATCAATAATAGTAAGTTTAAAAGTTATTTAATAGTAAAGAACATTCTTGTAAGCAATTATCAATCAATAATAGTAAGTTTAAAATACATAAATAGTACATATATCTTCAAAATGCATAAATATATATTTCATGATTATAAAAAATTATCCCACGTTATTTTATCAAAATATCCCGTTTCACAAAATTGTTCCTATTTATCCCGCTAAAATATCCCACTAGCGAAAAATTATTCCACTTTAACAATTATCCCATTTTGGATAAAAATGTCCCAATTGACTAACGCCCCCTAAGAAAGTTGTAAACTGCATTTGTAAACATGAGTCTCTTTCAAATGGCAAACTTTACCCGTCCCCTGTCTCTCTAGTCTTCACATTAGCCGCCCACTTGCTCATATTAAGAGCATAAAACATTAGACCATCATGTTCTCCAACTAATTTCTTGCCGACCAGAATCTGAGTGTTCAACGAACCACACCACCGAAAACATTGCAAGTGAGCTTGTTTTCATATTTTCTTCTGTTTTTGCCCTTTAAAGTCTTAATGATAGGCTAGCTAGCGCTTTGAATTCGCTTCAGTCTTCGTTCTATGAAATCAGGTGCTTTGATGGGAGAAATTGGTCCTTCGAGTCAATACTACTACGTGTGTTGAGCTGTTGAGTTATATTTTGTCGCAGAGTTTACAACTTCTTTTTTTTCTAGAAAGAAAATGATACAAGTTTGAGGGAAAATAGGAAATATTTTATTTTATTTTGAATCTAGCTACGGTTCTGCTGTATTTTTAACTCAGTACTTTCTTTTTTTCATAACATTATGTAAGACTATTAGATATTCCACCTAGCCATACATATGAGTATGTATTCTCACCTTGATAATCTTAAATTATCCCTTCATAATAATCAATTAGTTCCTCTCCTCATTCTAGATATATGTTGAAAAAAATTAGTCTGACATACCAAAATTTTGTATACCTAGGCT
The DNA here is from genome assembly GCF_001876935.1 of Asparagus officinalis. Taxonomy (NCBI): domain Eukaryota; kingdom Viridiplantae; phylum Streptophyta; class Magnoliopsida; order Asparagales; family Asparagaceae; genus Asparagus; species Asparagus officinalis. The sequence goes on along the minus strand of NC_033801.1, from coordinate 124,800,063 downwards.
TCAATCAATGGTTAATCGATCACAATATTAAAATTTTTTTTTGCCTATGATTAGCTTTTAAAATAGCGCGATTCAACCAATTAGATTTAAATATAATTGTATAATTGTGTTTTACAAACTTTAATGTATCTGTCACTAACCATATTTCGTAATGGTATGAGGACTAGGAGATTAAGTCTACCCTCCAACATATTTTGAACATTATATTTTATTCCATAAACTAAGAACCTACCTTGGAAATTTATGTTATCTTGTAAGTTTAGTAAATTAAAATGGTGGCCTAAACATTGATGTGCATGAGATATGTTTGGTGCCCTGCTGGAACTATCTCATTGGCCCCCACCTTTTGGTCGGCCCACGTGGCGTCGAGGATCAATCAAAATGAGCAGCTGAAGACATTAGGGTTGTGATATGTTTTTGCAAGAAAACTATGGACAAAAAAATAGGAAAAAGTTGTCGGCAAGAATGTCTAGAGGCTTATACATTCTCGCGTAAGGATTAAAATGACTCACATTGAGGGTGAATCCTACAAGAAAAGGGCCTAAGCCTTAGGCCCCAAGGGCAAGTTTGAAATTGAGGAAGCTTAGAATAAGTTGCTTATATAAATAGTTTATAGAAGTAACTTATATAAGTTGCTGAAAGAAAATGTTTAGTAAATATATATCAAAAGATGCTTCCAAAAACAATAAATGTGTTAGGTAAAATTGTGCTTAAATATCATTATAAATGGGAACCAAAAGATACATAAATTTAGCCTCATGATTTATTGGTATTTGAAAAAATTTGTTTAAATACTAATCATGATATAGAAATTAAAAAAACAACAATAATAAACTAAAGCTGCTTTCAAAAGCAATCAACAGAATGTTTCTAAAAGCATCCTTTAAAAACAGAAACAATTTCAATAAGCATGCAAAAACTTCTTTAAAAAACCCATTAAAAAAAACAATGCCAAAACTAGCCCAACCATCATAGTTAATAACAAGTAACAAAATTCAATTAAGAGGAATTCCTTATAAATTAAAGAGAAGAAAAAAATGCTTCTAGCCTTCTGAATTTATAAATGTACGCATCTTCCCCTCGTGAAAAATGTCAAATGCCCATGTTGGGAAAACTCGGTCTTTCCCGCCTCATGAAGTAAAGATATGCACTTATAAATTAAGATAGTAATGGGAGCACAAGAGTTTATGGTCCTCAAATATGAAGGTTCTTTCACTATACAAAAGAATAGTAGGATTACAAGAATTTATGTTTGACAAAACCGTCTCACTTCGGTGGCTCACTCGAGCTTGAGGATTAGTACTCTCAAGCTATCTCACTTCTCTCTCAAATAGGCTCTCTAACTCTCTATATTAGAGGTTTTCTCTCACTCTAGGAAGTTGATTGTTTTCTTGTCTTGGATGGATAGGAATGAAGGCTTCCACCCCTATTTATACTACTCCACCTTCATAATGAGTGATGGGGATTAATTTGATCCAAGGGTGGAGATTAGCTCTCTATAATTCTTCACACATATCTTTACTTTCTAGAGATTTCTAAGGAATCTCTACACTCCTCCATTCTATTCCATACTTTTCCAGAATGTTCCAGAAGGCTCAACACATCTCTAGAATATTCTAGAGGATTCCACACGCTTCTAGAGAATTCTACACTTCTCTAGAGTTCTCCAGTAAGTTCTAGAATTTTCTAGAAGCTTCCCAATTAAGGAGGGATCCCAACAAATCTCCCCCTCCCGACTTAATTGGGAGGTAGTAGTAAACCAGCACCTTGACAGCAATCTTCAAACTTCTTGGATGATATTGCCTTGATCATCATGTCTGACCAGTTTTCATCTGTGTGAACCTTGTCAAGATGTATGCATTTTTCTTCTAGAGCTCCTCGGATCCAGTGATACTGTGTATCAATGTGCTTTGTGCGGGAATGAAAAGTTGAATTCTTTGCTAAGTAAATTGTACTTTGGTTGTCACACTTCAAGACATACATGTCTTGATCTACTCCCAGCTCAAGCAACAAATTCTTCATCCACAGCATCTCCTTGCAAGTTTCAGTAGCTGCGATGTACTCTGCCTCAGTAGTGGATAATGCAACGCACTTTAGTAACTTTGATTGTCAAGAAACAGCTCCCCCTGCAAAAGTAGTTAGGTATCCTGACGTTGATTTCCTAGAATCAATATCACCGGCCAAGTCTGCATCTGTGTATCCCTCTAGCACATGTTTTCCATTTCTAAAGCATAAACACTTCTTGGAAGTACTGTGTAGATACCGGAGGATCCATTTGATTGTAGCCCAGTGTTCCTTCCTCGGATTAGCCAAGAAGTGACTAACAACACCAACTGCATAGGCGATATTGGGTCTTGTGCATATCATTGCATACATGAGACTGCCTACTGCAGATGAATATGGAATCATCTTCATTTCCTCCATTTCTTTATCACTTGTGGGACTTTGCTTCGAGCTCATCTTGAAGTGTCCAACAAGTGGTGTGTTGATCTGCTTTGCTTTGTGCATGTTAAATCTTTCTAGCACATTCCCAATGTACCTCTCTTAGGATAGCCATAACAACTTCTTTGATCTATCATGAGTGATCCTGTCACGCCCCGCTTCCCAAAATACCCGGGAATCGGAACGTGAATAAGCCCGTGACGTATTAGATTGAGAAAAAATATACACTATTATTTTTTTCTCTTATTTTCTTCTTAATCCAATACGCTAAGCGTCTAAAAATAAATACAATGCAAAGACACAGGTCCCCGATCACAATAGCAAGAATATAATAAACAACACAGAATAAAATAATACATATCATAAATGAATATTCATCCCAGACATAATATTTGGGTCAACATGCCCTTATACAAAACTATCTGAACAAAAGAATACTGGAGAATATAAAAAACAATGATCAGGTGAAAAGGAAATACTACGAAAATAAACTGAAAGGAATAACTAAGCTTCAACTTGTTCTTCTGTTCCATCTACAAGGCATTCCCGCTGAGAATCCTCCGGCTCCTAGCGATCTCCCAGCTGAACATGTTCTTCCTCTAAGTCTGACGTACACCAGAGAAAACAGGTGTACGTCAGCGTGCATGGCGCGCGGCAAGACCCCACAAAAGAAAATAGAACGAACGAAAACCCAAGCGAAAAAAGATACAATAACCGAAACAATAAAAGAACGTACAACTGAAATCCACAAATCAACATGAAAACACTACTAAATCATGATAACGTAAAGCATCCAAAATCGATCAGGTAACGAGATCATGTAGCTAGCGATCAGTCTAATCATCCAAGTAACAAGGGCATACAATAGATGGAATTAATACCTAAAAATCTACAATAAGAGATGTAGTACGTCGAGCGAAATAATCCAAACAAGGAAACACTCATGTATATACCATATGTCTCAAATTATAGATAATTAAATATTAACCCCGATCTATGTATGAAAGAAACACAACTGTCCTATATCTCATAATAATCCATACCTAGCCAAGCAACAAGGTCATGTAACTAGCCATCCTAAAACTCACTGGTCCACATCTCACATTAAGTCAACATTCATATCACCGGATAACTGACTGTTCACAAATCCTCTACGCACATCCAATACCGCTATACGAATCGGTCAGAGGACTACACGCAATCCGATTTCGGCCTGGTCCGAACTCAAGCAGAACTCGGGTGACTACATAAATTCACTGACTAAAGTGACTACACGAATTTACTTTAGCCCAACAAACCAACCCCAGTGACTACACGAATTCACTGGCGCGAGCCTGGAAGATACATCAACAGTCTTATCCGATCACATAAACATGGACTTCCCCATCCTAACTCTCTTGTATTTTCTAAGTCAACCATAAACTCATTGAAAACTCGGGTTCACCGCCTAAACTCAGTCAACACACTCACACATGTCACTAAGTCTGTTCATGACGCACGAGGCCACTAAGTCATGAACTACTAAGGTTCTCAAACACAACAAGTAGATAATAATAATACTAATTTCACGCAACCACATCATGACATGTGGAATACAGTAAAATATTCACAAAACACGAAACGTAATCATGAACAGCAACTACTTAATTCAGAAAATAATTCTTTTTTCAAAATAATTTCTTTTAGAATTATTTTTCATTATAATAATCCAACTAGTCTTTAAAAAATCATAACTTTATTTATTTAAATAATCTTTTTATAAAATAAACTCTTTTAAATTATTATTCTAAAATAATCTCTTTTACACAAAGTAAATTCTTTCTCATTACAATAAATCTAAAATAATCTTTAAATATTCTATTTAATATTACTTCTTCCGAAATAAATTCTTTTAAAATATTTCTCATAACAATAGTTCAGAATAATCCCTTTTACAAAATTATTCTTTCTTTCAAAAACATTTTGTAATTAATCATAAACTATTTTTCAATATTTCCACTCATCATATATAGCATCACTGCAAAAAATATAACCACCGCACTATTATCAACAAACCCATGCAGATAATATAATATCAGTATAATCTACGTAACTAATTAATCAGATATAAATATTAAAATAACAAAGCAAAGGGAAGCGGGATCTTGCCTCGGGTATTGTCGAACGAATCGACGCTGATGGTGCGGATCGGATCTGCGGGGTCAGGTGCTCGAATCTGGGGAGAATCGGGGATGGGGGTACCGCCCCACAATCACGGACTCGTAGCCGTCTCCCGCTCCCTCAGCCAGGCCGCCTGTCCTTTTGAACCCCTTATCGCCTACAGCCAGATCTGCGACGTCGAGCCAGTCTCCCACTGTTCCTCTACCACCTGTCTGACATATAAGATCTGAAGCCTCGACGGCCTCACCGTGGTTACCTCGCTCCACCCAGCAGACCTCTACCACTTGCCGACCGATCGGCCGCCTTCCACCGTCGTTCCCGTGCCTCCACAGGACTGACACTGAATGTTTTGACACCTCACACCCTGCGCCGGTCCCCGACACTGCCCGGTTCGCGTACGCGTCCGAACACGTCTCTCCACTC
>NC_033801.1:124760257-124795013 GCF_001876935.1 Asparagus officinalis | reverse complement strand
TGACCGGAGTAAAGTTGACTAGACACAGAATTTCCACTTTAGCCGAACAAAATTTCCCAATACAGTTGGCCCCAGTGACTACACCACCGAATTCAGCTGGCTGGAGCGAGCACTGGAAAGATTACATCAACAGTCTTATCCGATATCACATTAAACTATGGACTTCCGCCATCTCCTATAGCTCTTCGTTGTATTGTTCTAAAGTGCAACGCGATCCAAACTGCGATATGAAGGAACTCGGGTTCATGACGCTAAACTCAGTCAACAACTCAACGGACATGTGCACTTAAGTCGCTGTTGCATGACGCAGCGGAGAGGCCACTAAGTCATGACTGACTAAGGTTTCTCAAACACAACCAAGTAGATAATGAATAATACTAATTTTCAAACGCAACACACTATCAATGACATGGTGGAATACAGGTAAAATATTCACAAAGAAAACACGAAACGTAATCATGGAAACGAGCAACTACTGTAAAATAATTCAGAAAATAATTCTTTTTTCCAAAAATAATGTTTCTTTTAGGAATTATTTTTCATTATAATAATCGCTAAACTAGTCTTTTAAAAAATCATAACTTTATTTAATTTAAAATAATCTTTTTATAAAATAAAACACTGCTTTTAAAATTATTATTCTAAAATAATTTGCTCTTTTACACAAAGTAAATTCCTTTCTCCTCAGTTACAAATAAATCTAAAATAATCTTTAAATATTCTTATTTAATATTAACTTACTTCGGAAATAAATTCGTTTTAAATATTTCTCATAACAAATAGTTCAGAATAATCCGCACTTTTACAAAAATTATTCCTTCTTTTCAAAAAACATTTTTGGTAATAAATGCATAAACTATTTTTCAATATATTTCCAACTCATCATAATATGGCAATCCACTGGCAGAAAAAATATAGACGCACCCGGGGCACTAATTATCAACAAACTCCATGCAGGGATATATAAATCAGTATAAATCTTACGGGGTAACATAATGTTAATCAGGATATAAAAATTTAAAATAAGACAAAGGCAAAGGGGAAGCGGGATCTTGGGCCTTCGGGGGTATTTGTCGGGGACGGAATCGGAGCGCTGATGGTGCGATCGATCATTGCGGGTCAGTGCTGAATCTGGGGAGAATCGGGGGATGGGAGAGGGCTGTTCGGAAGCGTAGGACGGGGGTCTGGGGTGGTCTGTGGAGGAGGGAGAGGTGAAGGCCGAGCTCGGTCGCAAGGGTAGGGGTTGCTGGAAGGCCGTTCGGGTCTGGGCAGAATCTTAGGGGAGAAGGGAATTGGGGCGACGGAGATCTGGCTGGTGGCTAGGTGGTTTATAGGACGCGGCCTGGCTTGTCCGGCGGAGACCGAAGCGAGGGTGAAGGTTCTAGTTAGGTCAGGGCTGCTGCGATGGGCGAGAAGGCGGAGGTTGGTGGTGGTGGAGTGGTGCTTGAGGAAGAAGAAGACGGTGGTGAATGATGGCGGTGTAAGTTGGGGAAGGGCTGAGCGGGGAGATGGCGACGATCGGCGAGGGCAGTGGTCGCGGGCGAATGGGTTGTCGATCGGAGAAGATGGGCGTGGCGGCGGTCGAGCTCCGCGGGGTCGGAGGTTCGGGGAGAGAGAAAATGAAGATGGGGGCGGCGGTTGTTGAATACGAGAGAGAGAGGGGTATATATATATAATTGTAATTAGGGTTAGAGTTTAGGTTAAAATAATTAAAATAAATACTTTTGGGTACTTAAAAATTAAACTAATTATATAATAATTATCTACAATTAAAAACGTACATGTTGTAGTATTACAACAGTTGATACGAAATAGTCGAAATATACACATATTATACAATTAAACGATAATAATTAATAATAATAATATTTTTACTTATATTTAAAATCAAATAATTATGTGATAATTATCCACATAATAAAACGTAGCAGTTGTACTAATACGACAGGTAATACGATAGTAGAAATAATATAACAAATTATACAAATAATACGTAATTAATAATACAACGTATTATATAAAAATATACATAATAATAATAATAATACCACGTATTATTCAAAATGATATGTAATAGTATCAGTAACTCAACGGATAAATTCTAGAAATTTTTACTACACTAAATTAATTTATAAATATCAAAATCATTTAAATAAATATAAAACTTAGACTTTAAATCATAGAAAATTATAAAAATTCGAGAAAAATATAAATACACTTTTAAAAATAATAATTAAATATTTTAAAATATCAAAAAATTATTTTAACTAGTATCAAAAATTTATGATCCTTACAGATCCACATCCTAAGGATTTGTCTAGCTGGTCCCAAATATTTTATGGCAAAGTTCTTGCTTAGATCTTTCTTCAAAGCAGCTATCTTTATGTAATATTGTCCAACAATCAACATATCATCAACATAGAGTAGAAGTATGAGAAAGTCGCCACCTGCATACCTCTTTATGAAGACACAATGATCGCTCTCCATCCTTTTGAAATGATGTTCTTGTTTGGTGGAAAATTTGTGAAATGAAAATGAAAGAACTGTGTTTGATTTTATTCTCTCTAACTGCTTAGAAAAAGAATGTTTATAACTCTCTCAATCTCAATTACAATTTGGATTTTCGATTACAAAAGAGAAGAGAATTGATCTGAATTTTCCCCTTTGTTTAATTCTGGGTTCTTCACAGTGGCGATGGAGTGCCTCCCTCGAATGCTCACATCGAGTTTGCTCTCCGTTGACGATCCACACGTCTTGTCTTGCTGGAAAAACTAACTTGCATGGCAAGCTTGATTAAGAACTCTTAAACGAGTTTTGTAACTCAGAACGAGTGTCAAACTCTGTTAAAAAGAGTTGTTTGAACCGAATAATTGGTTAATAAGCCAAGTATCCAGACCCTTTGTTGCTGGTGGATGCTTCAAGATCTTCTCGTTCCCAAGAACTTCCCTCTAGCTGATCTCATGGATGATCCGATCTAAAAAATCTACCCCTTTACTCGGTTGAGTAATGTGGTTATTTATAGGAGAATAAGGGGTGTAACCAACCCCTAAATTCGTTCCAACGTGGAAGAGAATCCTTCAAAACATGGGATAAATGGTTCTGAGACCGTTCAGCTTGTATTTGAACAAGTCAAATGCTTAAATCAGCGTTATAGGCTTTAACTCTGCATCTTAGACTTGAGACGTAGAGTTGGGTGCTTGCTGAGAATTGAAAACGTAGGGACCGCTTGCGTTTTGAGTCCTAACTTTACATCTTAGACTTGAGATGCAGAGTTGGGTATCTGCTGGAGATCGAAAACGCACGGGTCGCTTGCATTTCGTTTGCTGAAGGTCAAAAATGCAGGGATCGCCTGCGTTTCAAAAACTAAAACGCAAAGGTGAATTCTGCGTTTAGAAGGGGCTAATGACTTGTAACCTCTTCTATAAAGCGTTACAAAGATTACTGTTTAGTAACCTTCGCTTTAGCTGTTTTGAGGTGTGAAAGTTGTCAGATTGTAACTCTCACAGTTAATGGTAAAGGCCACTGAATAGAGTTTTCGTCAGTCATCCCCGGTGAAGAGTCATTGAATTGTAACTCATCTCGATCTATGTGAAAAGTCCTCCATTTGCAGCTTTCATTTGTTGTCATGAAAGACGTCTGATTGTAACCTTCTTAGTCAAGACTGTTGGTTGAGGTTTGACATAGATCAGCTATCTATTGTGATTTTTAGACAGTCTACAGTTTTGTCATGAAAGAGTTGAACTTCTTGTACCATTGCCTAGGTGCTTGCTTAAGACCATATAGACTCTTCGTTAGGCGACACACCAAATTTTCTTTGCTTGGAACTTTTAACCCCTCAGGCCGCTCTATGTAGATCTCTTCCTCTAGATCACCATGAAGGAATGTTGTCTTGATATCGAGCTGCTCGATCTCTAAGTCTTGCATTGCTGCTAGGCCAAGAACAACTCGGATGGATGACATCTTTACCACTAGAGTCAATATTTCTTCAAAGTAAATATCTTTCTCTTGACTGAATCCTTTTACAACCAACTGAGCTTTGCAGCGAGGCTTTGAGCTACTGTCTTCGGTCTTGATTCGATACACCCACTTATTATTCCTCAAGGCTTGTCTCCCTTTTGGTAGCTTCACTAGTTCATAAGTGTTATTCTCGTACAAGGATTACATCTCCTCTTGCATGGTTCTTATCCACTCCACTTTATGCCTGTCAGTTATGGCCTCCTTATAATTTTAAGGATCCCCCTCATCGGTGAGCATCGCAAACTCCTTTGTGCTATATCGGGAAGATGGCATTCGGTCCCTTGAAGATCATCTCAACTGGGGCGCTAGTAGAGAGCTAGACTGAGGTTCTTCCTGAACTGGCTCATCATGAATCTCCTGGTTGTTTTTCTCTAGGATAGGCTCATGATCTTCAACATCATTGTTTTCATGTGTGACATTATCCTCACGTCGGACTGGTGTAAGGTCTGTGCTCTTGCTGCTTCTCAATCTTAGCTCTCCGATTTCTGGATGTTTTCAATTGTTTGGTCTTCGAAGAATATAACGTCTCGGTTTCAGACGACTTGTTGATTGGATCCTAAAGTCAGTACCCGAACTCATCCTTAGGAGAACGAAGATAGATGCATTCCTTAGTTTTTGCATCAAGCTTGGCTCGCTCATCTTTGGGGATGTGAACAAATGCCCTGCATCCGAATAGCTTGAGATGGTTGTAAGAAGCCCTTTTGCCTGACTAAACCTCCTCTGGGATGTCTCCGTCCAAAGGAACTAATAGTGTGAGGTTGACTATGTCAATAATGGTCATCACAATTTCTCCTCAGAATGATTTGGGCAACTTGGCATGAGAGAGTATACATCGAACTCTTTCTTCAATAGTTCAGTTTATTCTCTGAGCTAGTCCATTCAACTGCGACATCTTGGGTGGAGTTTTCTCCAGTCTAATCCCATATTTCTTGCAATAGGCTTCGAAAGGACCTCTATACTCACCACCATTGTCTGATCGTACACACTTGATCTTCCGTCCTGACTCACGTTCAACTCGGGCATGGAACTCCTTAAATGCATCAAGTACTTGATCCTTTGATTTTAACAGGTGTAGCCACACCTTTCTTGAATGGTCATCGATGAAAGTGACAAAATACGATGCCCCACCAATGGATTTCTCGAATATCGAGCACACGTCGGTGTGTATGAGGTCTAGAATATTCTTTCTCCTTATGGGTGGGGAGGATCTTTGGAAAGCGACTCTATATTGTTTTCCAGCCAAACAACCAGTACATGGGTTAAGTGATTTACCTTTTATGTTAGGGAGGAGTTTTTTTCGAGCGAGCATGAGAAGGCCTTTCTCGCTAATGTGCCCGAGTCGTTTATGCCATCTCTCCATTTCACCGGTGGTGGTATTTGTTTTCAGCGAAAGTTGTTTCCATTGCAGATTCCATTAAAACTTCGATCGTTTACAAAGAATTACAATGAAAGTAAAAGAAAATACAACTCTCAAGAAAATAACACAGAAATTGTTTATCAACTCCTGCTTTTGTGGGACTTTGCCTGTGCCGGGAACGCTTTAGTTCGTGGACCACCGATTCGTAGATCGAGAGGTTGTTTAGTGATCTCTCCTTCGTTTATCGAAGTAAAGATTTGAAAACGAATATCTTATTGATGTAAGATGTTCGTTCTTCCAAAGATTAAGTCTGAGCTTAGATCTCTAGGATTCACCAAATGATGCTTGTCAAAGGGTGAAAATTCTTTCTTTCTTTCTCAAAATCACCAAAGACTCAAGTCTCTTCTGCTCCAAAATGCTCTCTGTCCTTTATTTCGTGTTTTGGGAGGTATTTATAAGGGTATCAATGCACCACAGTTGAAACGAGGGTAAAATAACTGATCAGATAACTGCTCTTTGGCCGCTGCAGTCCACACTGTCGCGGCCATTGGCGCGACAGTATAGACTGCCGCGGCTAAAGAGACGGTTATGAGCACGTTCCATCGTGCCTAAAACCACTCTCCCACGAACTTTAACCACCTTTTTCGTGGTTTAACTGCTTGTCCACGTCAGCACACGTTCTATCTTTGATATGCTGCCACGTGGGCTTCAAAAATCATCGAATAACTGCCTTATAACTGCCGCATCATCCTCTTATAACAACCGCGACACCATAGGCTGCCGCGCCTTAGCCGCGGCACCATGGTCTGGGACACTTTGGATATGATAAGCTTTCCCTGCAATCTCTCCAGTGCTTCGTTGAGGAAATTGCGTAGAACGATTTGTGAATGGTTTCAATCCTTGACTTCTTTTAGCCTGTTCAGTGCTTTGTAGAATAGCTAAAATTCCTCCGGTGCTGCGTTTATCGCGTGGCCGTTGTCGAAGTCTCGAATTATAACTGTTGTCGAAGAATTTGAGAAATAGTTTATACTCATATACTATATTGGAGTGTTCAGGAAATAGTTTAACCTTATATACCCGTTGGGAGGTTCAAGGAGATGCAGTTTATACTCATATATGTTTGTTGGAAATTTGCAGTAAAAAGACAATGAAAGAAAAATTTGACTTGTATTCCTCTCAAAATCAATTACAATTTGGATTCCGATTACAAAAGAGAAGAGAATGAATTCGATTCTCCCCTTTGTTTAATTCTGGGTTCTTCACGGTGGCGATGAGATGCCTCCCTCGAATGCTCGCGTCGAGTTTGCTTCTCGTTGACGATCCGAACGTCTTGATTCACTGGAACGATGTCTTCTCCTCACGATTTGACGCTGTGGAGAACTTGCGTGGCAAGTTTTGAAATAACTCTTGACGAGTTGATAACTCTGAACGAGTTTTAGAAGAACTTGCAGAGCAAGTTTTGAACTCTGATCGAGTTGATAACTCTGACGAGTTTTAGAAGAACTTGCAGAGCAAGTTTTGAACTCTGATCGAGTTGATAACTCTGAACGAGTTTGAACTCTTGAAAAAGAGTTGATTTGAACCGAAAGTTCGGTTAATAAGCCAAGGAAGAAGCTCTTGTTGCTGGTCTCCAAAACTCCTTGTTGCTGCAGAATGCGGCAAGATGCTCGATCAAGGATCCCCAAAAAGTCAGCTCCCCCCCCTCCAAAAAGAGGATCCGAACTCAGTTGAGTTTTGAGGTATTTATAGGGGGTTACGGGTGGTAACTGCCCCCTTAATTTGCTCCTCCATGGGCTGAGTGGGGTGTAACCATCCCCTCTTAAACAGCTCCCTAAATAGTGGGGAAAACGGTTTTGAAACCGTTCTGTTAGTGCTTTGAACGAGTCAAAACGCTGAAAACAGCGTTCTGGGCCTTAACTCTGCGTCTTATTGATGAGACGCAGAGTTGGGCGCTTGTTGGGAGTTGAAAACGCAAGGGCCGCTTGCGTTCGGACCTTAACTCTGCGTCTTAAAGATGAGACGCAGAGTTGGGCGCTCGCTGGGAGTCGAAACGCACAGGCCGCATGCGTTTTAGAGATGAACTCTGCGTTTTAGGCTAAAAACGCAGAGTTGGGCCTGTTTAAAGGCTGAAAACGCACAGTTGTGCTGTTTTAGAGATTAACTCTGCGTTTCTAGACTGAAAACACAGAGTTGAGCCTGTTTAAAGGCTGAAAACGCACAGTTGTGCTGTTTTAGAGATTAACTCTGCGTTTCTAGACTGAAAACGCAGAGTTGAGCCTGTTTAAAGGCTGAAAACGCACAGTTGTGCTGTTTTAGCGATTAACTCTGCGTTTTGATGTTGAAAACGCAGAGTTGAGCATGTGCGCTTTGACTCTGTAATGCAGAGGCGAACCTTAGGCGGGCTTGGCGGGCTTCAGGCTAAGTCCAATGTTCTGATGAAGTCCAGTCTTGCAGACGGACCTCAGAACATAATTTGCTGCGAAGAACAGGTCATAACTTTCAAACCGTAAGTCGGAATTAGACGAATTATATATGAAAATCGGCTATCTCGACGAGACGGGGCCATCCGAACCAAGCCGAAGGCTTCGGTTCGCTTGACGTCGGTACCAATCGAAGGCAGGCCCGCGAAGGGTCCCCACGAATGACCGAACCATCAGGGCTTCGTTCCCGGATATTGCGCCGAGATGCGACTTAAAATAAATCAAGTGCTGAGTTGGTGAACCCCTGCCATCAAAAGGAGTAAAGTTAATCAAATTAAATTTCTGGGGGTAAGGAATCAGGTCCCACTCCCTTGGGTACGGGTATGGAATGCCCGTTTTCTTCACTTCTTGAGCCGTCATCAAAGCGTTGACTTTGCTCTCAAGATCGTGCATCTTCTTGTCCTCTTCCTCGCTTTTCTTCAAATAGATCTGTGGAGGTTGAGTGGCTGACTTGGTCGGATCGCTTCCGGAGTTGTCTTTATCTAGAGGATGATCTTCAAATATCGTCTCATCCTCTTCATTACGCCGACTGGATTCCGCTCTTTGGCTTGATTCCGGTTGGTGTTGCTGAACCTGCAAATCCCGCATTTGCTGCATAGTCAACTCCATCTCAGTCTTGAACTCAGCTCTGATTTCTTCGCGTTGTTTAGCCAATGCTTCTTGCAGCATGTGAGCCAATTGGTCTGGCGTAATTGCAAATGATTCTCTGGCTTGTCCAACACTGGATGCGGTATCGTCCGATGCAATGGCTGAACAAGTATCTGACATTTCTTCATCTGAAGATAGCCCCTCGTGCATTTTCCTGTAGTCTCGTCGTAGGTTGGCTCTTCTTTGTAACCGCGCCATCCTTTGAGAAAGACCCCGCTCAACTCTCCCCCCTGGAGAGAAATCAGGGTCGGGATTGACTGACTTTTGCTTCCCTTTGTTGGTCATATTAATAGTGACCTCAGGGAACTCATCTTGTCGGACTGCCGGTTTCTTCTTGTTGAAACGTCTCATCTTGGGTCTTGACGTTTCACTTGAAAGTCTTTGAAATACGGAGACTCTTGTTGAATTCGCTTTAGAGCATCCGCATTCTGTCAGCACTGCCTTGATGAGTCTCTCACAGGAGCAGTGAGACTCGTTTTCTTGTACAACTCTTTTTCTTGAGTTATTTTTCTGATAGTACAGCTCATCGTTGTTACGATTTGAGCAACCTATCTCTTTCTTCTGAACCTTGTTAACGTGCGCAGGACGACTTGTTGTCGCTTCTGAGCGATCCAAGGTTGGATTTTTAAATCCACCCCCTTGCGGGAATGGTGTCATCATCGGTCCTAGATGAGAATGAACTGGTATTCTCTCGTTCTGGACTTGTGCAGTTCTGACAGGAGGATGTTTACGACCCCCTGTATAAGAAACCACTAAGGGTTTACTTGCCGGGTTTGACTGTTCTTTGGTTGGGGCTTTGCCCTGATTGTCAAATGCCAAACTAAGGAGATCCAATTCCGTGAGTTTGACTTTTAATATGTCCGGCTTGTCCTGAATCTTTACTGGTGACGCAGTAGACGGGCTTGGGACGGATGCTGAAGGAGTTGAAATGGGGTCTTCGTTGACCTTCTCTTTGCCGCGGTAGCCATAACTGTCACGGTTGTATGATGTGCCGCGGCAGTATGGGCTGCCGCGGTTATATGATGAGCCGCGGCAGTACGTACTGCCGCGGTTATATGATAAGCCGCGATAGTCTGTGCTGCCGCGGTTGAAGACTAGCTTCCTCTGTATTCTTTGGGTGTTCTCGTTTTTGGGAACCCAAACTCTACAGTTCTTTTGTGGTTTTCCATCTACCACTTCCTTTTTGTTTTCCTGCACTTGTTGACGAAGGGCACGAGCGTGAGCAGCTTTTGCTTGACGCCTTTGTATACGCTCCTTCAGGGTAGAACGGGCTCTTTTGACCAGAGTCCATTCCTCTGTCGTAAGCTGTGCAGAGATGTGATTATCTTGCCTTTTAGGCAACTGAACCATCTTTTGATTCCTCGACTTTAGGTCCGTATAATAATGGACCCCGTCGGTTTGTTGCAAAGCCTTTGCCAATTGATGAGCGCGACGTTGACGCTGTCTTTGACGAGCTCTCTTCGTCAATGCTGGTTCATTTTGATTCGGTGACTCCTTAACTGGTGCGGGGTCACTCGGAGCAGAAATGTTGCAGGCAGATTCCTTGGAGAGAACTTGGCGAGAATCTTCGCCTGTGGTCTTCATTGGAATTGAAGACTTAGAAACTCTCTTAGGAGAGGAAATCTTCTTACACCTGCGGGGCGAGGGAGATTTTGTAGATGAGGATGACAGGTATTCCTCAAATTTGGCTTGATCGAACTCATATTCGATCTCTTCAGTGACGATGATTCTTAATCTGGCTGCGATACTGCGGCCCCTCAGGCAGCCGAGGCCCGCCTGGCTATCGCCGACCCACTGTTGCGCTCGCCCCCAGCTTTGCCTTTACAGCCGCAAAGCTTGCCTTTCCATTGCCAGAATTCCATTTAAAACTTCGATCCGTTTACAAAGAATTACAAGATGAAACCCTAAAAAGAAAAATACAACTCTCAAGAACAATTAACACAGAAATGCCTTTATACAACTCCTGCCTTTTGTGCACCGGACGTGTGGCCCCTGCTGCCCTCGCGGAACGCTTAGTCGTGCCCGACCACGATTCGTAGAATCGAGAGCCGTTGTCTTAGTGATCTACTGCCTTTCGTTTATCAAAGCCGCTAAAGATTTGCAAAACGCAATATCTTATCGCATGCCTAAGCATGTTCGCTTCTTCCAAAGCATCAAGTCTGCAGCCTATAGATCTCTAGCGCATTCACCAAAATGCCATGTTTGTCAAAGGGGCTGAAAATTCTCTTAATCTTTCTTTTCTTCAAAATCCACCAAAGACTCAAGCTCTCTTCTGCCCCCTCCAAAATGCTCTTGTCCTTTATTTCGTGCTTATTGCGCCCCGAGGCTATTTATAGGCGCACGCCTATCAATGCCACCACAGTTTGAAACGCATGGGGCCAAAATAAGCTGATCAGATAACTGCCCCTCTTTGCCGCCCCATGCCTGCTAGTCCACTACTGTCGCGCGCCATTGCCGCGCGACAGATATAGACTGCCCGGGCTAAAGAGACGGTTATATGAGCACGTTCCATCGGCTGCCTAAAACACTCTCCCAACGCCAACTTAACCACCTTTTTCGTGGTTAACTTGCCTCTGTCTCAACGCTCAGCACACGCTTCCTATACTTTGCACTATGCCTGCCCCACGTGAGCCCGCCCCTTCAAAAATCATCGAAATAACTTCCTATATACACTGCGACCCAGCATCCTCTATATAACAACCGCCCCGACACCATAGGCCCCTGGCGCGCGCTTAGCCCGCGGCACCTTGCGTCATGCCGCGCCTTTAGCCGCCGCGCCCACCTTGGTCTGCCGCTGCCTTAGCACGCCGGCCGCCTTGCGCTCTGCCGCGCCTTAGCCGCGCGCACGCCCTTGGCTCTGCCCGACTTTCCATGCCTGCTTGCCTGGTGATGTGTATATTGTTCTTCTATGTTGTCTTGAGTGGTGTTTGGATGTCTATAAGCATTTTTTGACGCCTACAGTATTTACCTCCCCTTTACAGAGTTTAGCTTGCACCACGTACAATGATCCTTCCTTCTTTCCTTGAGCCATGATTAAACTTTTTTTTGGTGAGCTTCCGCTTTCCTTCACCAAAATAATTCACCAGACTAGCATCATCTAGCTTTCCAACAGAGATAAGGTTGAGGTGCATGGCTGGGACATGCCTCACATCTTTTAGGACAAGCTTGTATCCAGTGCTTGTTATCAGGATGATGTCTCTTATCCCGATAATTCTGCTCCTATCTTGATTTCCCATTTGCACCGTACGAAAGTCACCACTTTGGTAGGATGAGAAGAAACTTCCATGGGGAGTGACATAGAAGGAAGCACCAGAATCGATAATCCAACAACTATCATCATAAGAAATGTTTAGGATATTACCTTCTCCAACGAGATAAAGTAGTTCTTCTTTTGCAGCCACGACAGTAGTGCTCTTCTCTTCTTGCTTCTTCGTTGGGTTGATTTGGTCTGGCTTAACTTTATCGACCTTTTGATCTCTCTTGAAGGATCGACACTCTACTTTCTTATGGCCTATCCTTCCACAGTAGTAGCATGCATTCTTTGAGCGTGACTTGGACCGACCTCGAGATTGGTGCGGATCTCGACTCTTGCTGCATCCACGACCTTCATTCCTACCCCGGTTCTCAACAACATTTGCCTCAGGATGGACATACTCGCCTTGTTCCATTCTCCTTGCTTCTTCACCGAGAAGGCTATCACTGACGGTATCCATGGTGAGCTTTCTTTCCGGAGTTGAGTTACTAAGTGTAACCACAAGATTGTCCCAACTTTATGGCAGGGAACTAAGGAGTAGAAGGGCTTACAACTCATCATCAATCTTCATGTCAACTTTTGTTAGTTGATTTACGAGCCTCGTGAAATTATTCAAGTGCTCAATCATACTTTGACTAGCCTTATACTCCAACTTTACCAACCGTCGAACTAAATGGGCTTTATTACGAGGTGATTTTTTTGAATCATGGACTCAAGCTTTATCCATAATTAATAAGCATTTGTATAGGTATGAACATGTTCAAAGAGATTTTTATCAATATACTTACGAATCATAGCTACGACCTTCCGATTTAGCAGCTCCCACTCTGCATCGCTCTTTCCTTCTACCTTGGTTTTGTGGATGATGGGCTCATGTAAATCCTTACAGTATAGATGGCCCTCCATCATCGGCTTCCAGTATGAGTAGTTGTTGGCCGTGAGCTTGAACATGTATTCATCGTGAGTGACGTTATCCTCCATCTTGAACTTCACGAGCCAACGATGACTTCGGACGAACATGGCTCTGATACCATTGTTGGGAAAACTCGGTCTTTCCTGCCTCGTGAAGTTAAGATAGACACTTATAAATTAAGATAGTAATGGGAGCACAAGAGTTTATGGTCCTCCAATGTGGAGGTTCTTCCACTATACAAAAGAATAGTAGGATTATAAGAATTTATATTTTACAAAACTGTCTCACTTCGGTGGCTCACTCGAGCTTGAGGATTATGACTCTCAAGCTATCTCACTTCTCTCTCAAAGAGGCCCTCTAACTCTCTATATTAGAGATTTTCTCTCACTCTAGGAAGTGGATTGTTTTCTTGTCTTGGATGGATAGGAATGAATGCTTCCACCCTTATTTATACTACTCCACCTTCATAATGAGTGACGTGGATTAATTTGATCCAATGGTGGAGATTAGCTCTCTAGAATTCTTCACACATATCTTTACTTTCTAGAGATTTCTAAGGAATCTCTACACTCCTCCATTCTATTCCATACTCTTCCAGAATGTTCTAGAAGGCTCCACACATCTCTAGAATATTCTAGAGGATTCCACACGCTTCTAGAGAATTCTACACTTCTCTAGAGTTCTCCAGAAAGTTCTAGAAATTTCTAGAATCTTCCCAATTAAGGAGGGATCCCAACAACCCACGACTCCCTTTAACTCGTTAAAATGTTCATTTACCCGCTAATATCACTGTAACAAAGCAACATTTAAATCTTGCAAGCGATCAAAACATTTTCCATGCATGTACATCTATGATATGATTGGAGGTCATCCAAAATTCACATAATCATCAAAGATGAATACATTAGTTCTATCATGACGATTGATTTTGAAAGAGAGGGATCATTTTATGGATTTTCAGTGAAAACTGCTCCACATTAAAAAGAAAAAGGGTCCTATATAAATCAACATGAGTAATTGATTTCAGGCTATCTCACTGCATGATATCAATACCTGCATTAATCTTGTAACCCTCTTCACCTCCAACACCCTATTTGCATTTTCTTTTGTTTTCATCTTTTTCTAAAATTTCCCCTTAAAAAAATATTAAACTCTGTAAACATGGTATCATGGAAGCCAAAACTAGTCTTGTTTGCACTTCACGATGCTACCAACAAGTAATATGATGTTGCCTTTATTTTTGTGGACTCATTCGCTTGGGTTTGAGCTTTCCAGTAGGGCTAAGCCCCCACCAATACCACTAATATAATGTATCTCCTCAACCTAGAAGAAGATGATATTATCCACAACAAATTAATATATCAGTACATTGAAAGCTCTGGTTTGATGGTTTATTTGCAAACAAGCCCATGTGAGTTGAAAACATTATTGTTGGAGATAAGCTGTCCAAATATTTAAGCACGGGCCTCCATTTTGTGCTTAATTATCAATTCTCTCATCTCGATCCTTTTGAAATAATAGTGACAAAATGTAACTCCTATTAAATTTAGTATGTGTTATTTGAAGAAACCGCGAAGAATTTTGGAGAAGAATAGACTTTTGGGACACATGGAACTGTTTTGGAGCTGCACGGTCGACTACGGCGCAAGGCCGGTCGACCGCGAACATGCACAGGCTCAGGCATGAGCCTGGACTTGGTGCGGTCGATCGTCGCGGTCGACTGCGTGACCCTGTAGGAGATTTTTGGTCTCTGTCGTTTGTCGCGGTCGACCGTCAGACCCTGTAATGCATTTACAGGCTCTGTCGTTGGGGGGGGGGGGCCGTCGCGATCGACCGCGTATCGGGTCAGGCCCAGTTTGAGTTTCCTGTTCTGATTTGGATTTTGGTGTTTGTTTAAATACCAATATACATTCTAGGGTTTCTAAAGGCTAGAGTTTGGGATATTTGGAGCATAGAAAAGAGATATTTTCTGAGCTATTTGATTAGGGTTTATTTGGAGAGATTAAGAGCTTTGTTAGTGAGATTAGTTTGTTTCTGAGCTATTTGATTAGGGTTTATTTGGAGAGATTAAGAGCTTTGTTAGTGAGATTAGTTTGTTCCTTCGAGTGATTTGTAATCTCAAGTTGTACTCTAGAGCTTTGTTAGTGAGATTAGTTTGTTCCTTCGAGTGATTTGTAATCTCAAGTTGTACTCTTCTTCTCGATTAGTGAAAACCTCATCTCCTTCTTGCCTCGTGGACGTAGGTAATTGCCGAACCATGTTAAAACTGGTGTTCAGTGTTTGTGTAGTGGTTTTGGTTGGATTTTGTCTTCTTTGATCGGCGGTTGGTTTGGTTCCTCGACACGGTTTTTCACAACAATTGGTATCAGAGTTTGGGCTATGCTTGGGCTATTTGAAGGAGTAGATCGATTTGGAAGCTCGTCTAGGGTTTCAGTTGGTGATAAAGGTGGGACATTTTTGGTAAAGACTCTATCTTTTTTCAAGTTTAGATCTATTTCTTGTTCGTTTCCATAATTATTTGTTGGTGTGTTGAGGATTATGGCCGGGAAAGAAGGTGTTGAGGGTGATTCTTCAGGTGTGAAGACTGTCCAAAGTTTGAATATCCACTCGATGAAGATTGACGTGGAGAAGTTCAATGGCATTAACAATTTTGGACTTTGGCGATGCGAAGTCTTGGATGCGCTCAATGCGTAGAATTTGGAAGATACGTTGGAGTTGGACGGGAAATTGGATGACATTGATGAGAAGGTTTGGAAGAAAATGAATAGAACGGCATGTGGTGTGATTTGGTCTTGTCTTACTCAAGATCTAAAATATGATGTGATGAATGAGACTTCGGCGAAGAAGATTTAGGAGGTCCTAGAGAGCAAGTACTTGACGAATCGAAAATCACTTGCATTTGAAGAGGAGACTTTATCACTTCTAATTAAAGAAGGGAACATCCATTGGTGATCACATGAACCACTACACGAAGATTCTTGCAGATTTAACGAATGTAGATGTTATTGTTGAAGATGAGGACAATGCGTTGCTATTGTTGAGTTCCTTGCCCGACGAGGAATATGATACCTTAATCCTTACTCTTATTAATGGGAATGCATCTCTTTCATATAGTGAGGTCACCGTTGTACTTGTGAATTATCAACTTAGGAAGAAGGATAATAAGATTTCTATTAAGCCGGTAGCGGGGCATTAGTTACAAGAGCAAAGAGTCCAAACCGAGGTAGAAGGTCGTAGTCTAGAGGGGCACATCTTGAAATTCTTAGGAATCAGTATGCTTTTTATAAAGAAGATAGATATTGGAAAGCCGAATGCCCAAAATTGAATGATCGAGCCGGGAAGAATAAGGGGAAAGCGATTGAAGCTTCAGAGGTGAATGTTACCAAGACTAGTGGTGATATTTCAGATTCAAATTCTTTGGGCTATTCATGCCCAGCATTTTCGTCAGTTTGTGTTGCTGACTTCACTGAGTGGATGTTGGATTCGGGTGCCTCATACCATATTTTCCCTATGAGGGATTAGTTCTCCAGCTTTTAGGAGTTGGAAAGAAGGGATATTGTGCTCATGGGTAATGATCACAAATGGCCTATTAGTGGTATCGGTACCGTTCGTATTCAGCTGAGTGACGGGGTGATTCGAGAGTTGGTTGAAGTAAGGTCCGTTCCTCAATTGAACAAGAATATTATTTTACTTGGAGTTTTGGAGACAGCAGGCTATAGGGTGACCTTGGCGGATGCACGTTTGAAGGTTACATTTGGGTCCATGATTGTGATGAAGGACGTCAGAAGGAGTACCTTGTACTATTTGCTTGGGAGCACGGTGATTGATAGAGCGCTGACGACTTCATTGGATTTGGCTAGACTGTGGTGTTGTTTGACGCTGGGGTATTTGATTGGCGATGCCGTGCATAGGTTATTAAGGAGTGTGTTGACCTACAAATGGTAGTCCTTCGAGCACATTGGGATGAGCGAGAAGACCATGGTGGAGTTTGGTACTTCTATCCATCGATCGAGGGATCTTTTAGGAGGTGTTCAGTCAGGCTTTTGGGGGCCTTCCAAGGAGGCATCATTGGGAGATAATCGTTTTTTGGTTGCTGTAGTTTGGGATTGTACTAGGCATTTATGGGTCGCAACCAAGCTTCGTTGGTTTGAAGTCCTAGTAGTCCGCAATAGTTGGAAGAAGAGTGTTGGAAAAAAGGTTATCCGTCGTACTAGCTCGAGTAGGGGTCCTTTCTTGCATTTGTGCTGAGTTCATGGCAGTTGGAGACACTTTATTGGAGAGGAGACATTGAGGCGACGATATGAGATGACAGATTTGATGAGTTGTTCCTTTTTGGAGGAGGATCGATGTTGGTTGTCGAGCATTGGACTTGGTATTCGGGCTTCGACACGTTTGAGTCATCTTATACATAGGTTGTCGACTGATGCATTTAGTGATTTTGGATCTGGTGGAGCTGCTTCAGATTTTGGTTGGCGTCAGATATTTGGTTACCCAACACTTGGTCACATTGAGGATGTGAAATTTGATCCGATTGCGCGTTTAGGATTCAGAGGCTCGTTTGGCTATCATTTGGGAGCTTCTGATTTCTTTCTGAGCAAGTATGTCACATTGTACTCTCGGTAGGTGGAGAGTGTTGATCAGATCAGTTGGATATTGCAGCGAGTGGAGAGTGATGCTACTCCACATTGGGTGGATATTACTCCACATACTCCAGGTCATTCTGTATTATTTGGGACTTCAGCTGAGGTGACACAGCATGGGGGTCATTCGGTTTTGGATGCAGAAGACGTGTTGATTGTTTTGAGTATAGCATGAGGTGTTTGGATCATTTCAGTTTGAGATCATTGGAGGTGCTATCAGTCACAGATTTGGTGATGATGGAGGAGGGTTGCGTGCTCTTCTATTGGATTGAGGGCCTTTGGAGGCCATTTGGGTGAACTACGTGAATGCTTGATTCCTTGGGCAAGAGGATATGTAGGCAGTCAGTTTTGATGCAGCCGATTTGGTGAGAGGCATCGACGTTTGGGTGAGTGTTTGCATTCCTATTTGGGTCTCAACTTGTTATGGATTGAGTCTATTGTCGTGAATCATTTCACTTCATATTGGCCGCAACAAGTGAGGTATTTGGTTTGGTTGGTGTCGACTTAGTTTTGAAAGAAACTTCACCGAGACGGAGAATTGAGGAAACCGCGAAGAATTTTGGAGAAGAACAGACTTTTGGGACACAAGGAACTATTTTGGAGCTGCACGACCGACCGCGACGCAAAGCCGGTCGACCGTAAACGTGCACAGGCTCAGGCATGAGCTTAGACTTGGTGCGGTCGACCGCCACGGTCGACCGCGTGACCCTGTAGGAGATTTTTGGCCTCTGTCGTTTATCGCGGTCGACCATCGCGATCGACCGCCAGGCGCGGTCGACCGTGACGGTCGACCGCGTATCAGGTCAGGCCCAGTTTGAGTTTCCTGTTCTGATTTGGATTTTTGTGTTTGTATAAATACCAATATACGTTCTAGGGTTTCTAAAGGCTAGAGTTTGGGATATTTAGAGCATAGAAAAGAGGTATTTTCTGAGCTATTTGATTAGTGTTTATTTAGAGAGATTAAGAGCTTTGTTGGTGAGATTAGTTTATTCCTTCGAGTGATTTGTAATCTCAAGTTGTACTCTTCTTCTCTATTAGCGAAAACCCCATCCCCTTCTTGCCCCTGTTTGCGTCGAAAGTTGTTGTTTTCATTGCTATCGAATATATTATAACTTTAGTCGTTACAATAAACTCGAATAAAATAAAAGGCTGATCTTTTTATAAGATCTCCTTACACAATAAAAATAAAAAAAAGTTTATAACTTTATCAAACAAACGCAGAGATCGTTTATCGGTCTTCTGCTTGCGTGGGATCTTGGCCTGTGACGGGGACGTTGATATCCCTGGACCACCGTCGATCAGATCTGATTGCTGAAGAATTGGGTAGAGCTTCGTCGATTCGTGAAGGAATCAAGAAGCCGTAGCGCTTATCTTGGCAACAGCGAGATAATTGCTCTTCTTAAGATCACCACAACGGGGTAATCTTAAGGGACGAACACGAGAATTGCAGATCTGACGAGCTCTTCTTCTTTATGCTGACGAACTCGATCAGATCTCTACTCCTCCTCCTCTTTGAAATTCGTGCGCTTTTGATCTTTCTTTATGCTGACGAACTCGATCAGATCTCTACTCCTCCTCCTCTTTGAAATTCGTGCGCTTTTGATCTTTAATCCAGCAGGGCTTCGCCAATGCTCGAGAATTCCAGATCTAAAAAAAAGGCTCCAGGGGCTGTATTTATAGGCATCAAGGAGGTCCGGGCGGTTAAAATCACACAACGACGGATTTTTAGGGCTGGAGACACCCCAGGGCATCTCAACGAGGCCGAGACACCCTAGGGTGTCTCGTTTGTGCTGAGACACCTCGGGGTGTCTCAACTCAGGCTGAGACGTTCCGTTTTGTACGTTTGTCCGTTTCCACCGTAACTTCTTCATCCGAACTCAGATTTGAGTGATTTAAAGTGCGTTGGAAAACTAACAAGGAGCTCTATAAGCTCCAATGATTAGATTATCTGTGGAATAAATGAGACACGAAGGGTATTTCTCCGTTTGTGAACGACACGAGGTTCCCGATCAGTTCGTGTCTTTGTTATTCTGAAATTTCATTACTTCATGTAGTTTGTCAATTCACTTCAAGCATTCACCGACATCAATCAAGCTTCTATAAACTGGATAGTGATGTTCATCATCTTTTCTTAGCGCTGAGCTGTTCATGGAGACCTATAGGTAATTTTCGATGCCTACAGATACCCCCTCCAAAGCGTTCCATACTAGTTTTTTTATAGAAGAGGCTGAAATACTTTGGATGTGATTGGTCCAGCCTTCGATTGGTGTAAAGGACCTGTAGTTAGCTTAGATTCTTGGCTCCTTCAATTTTTAGTCTATTCGATGCTTTGACGAATAGCTGAAGTCCTTCCGGCGCTGCGTTTATCGTCTGGCCGTCGTCGGAGTTTTGAGTCTAAAACTGATGAGTTGAGTTTGACTCGTGTCATTGAGTTGACTTAGAACTGACTATCTCTGTCACATCGTGCTGACTCAGGGTTTCAGATCGTTGTTCGTTGACTTTTGGTCGCAATGCGTTGACTAGCGTTGACCTAGGGTTACGCACTGACCGGCATTGACCTAGGGTTTCGGATCACCCGACGTTAACTTTTAGTCGCAACGCGTTGACTGGCGTTGACTTAGGGTTACGCGTTGACCGGTGTTGACCTAGGGTTTTGGATCACTTGACGTTGACACAGTTTATACTAGCTCGTACGTTTGCTGGAGCATACACAGTTTAAACTCTTAAGGTATTGGAGCACGGTGATCCCAAATGTCGGAGCTGCAGGACCAACTGTTAAAGCTGATTCATCTGCATGTATAGATCTTATCCTGAAGTTGTTGGATGCTCAAGTCACGAGACCAACTAATGGAGTTGGTGCGTCATTGACTCGCATTTATAGAATTTTTGGTAAATTCTCAGCCATCAACGGGTTTGATGAGCCTTTACCGACCATCGTTTGAGTTGAGCTAGCATGCAGATTGTTTAGATCCGTTCTGCACATAACATTGTGCTAAAAGAGTTAACTCTTTTAGTGCTACGACATCGAACACATAGACTTCGTCTTTCTCACGGGAATAGACTACCCGGCAACGTGTGTTAGACGTAGACTTAGGATTTTTTGATAAATCCTCAGCCATCAACGGATTTGATGTGCCTTTACCGACTACCGTTTGAGTCGGGCTAGCAAGCGGATTGTTTACATCCGTTCCGAATGTGACGTTGTGCTAAAGGAATGAACTCCCTTAGACTTGATGCTACGACTTCGAATACGTAGACTTCGCCATTGTTACGTGAACAGGCTACCCGGCAACGCGTGTTAGGCGGTGACTTATCCTTATGTAGGCTGTCTAAAAATCACAATAGATAGTTAATCCCTCATCAAACACCGATGATGGAAGTTACAATCTGACGACTTCCAGAAGGCTACAATTTGAGGACTTTCACGTAGAAGGCTACAATCTGACGACCTTCACGACAACTGATGAAAGCTCTAATTCAACAGCATTCACAATCAACATCGGGAGTTACAATCTGACGACTCTCATATTTTATAACAGGCAAAGATCAATAAGCAATGGCCTTTGCAATGTTATAATGGACGAGGTTATAAGCCAACAATCTCTCTCAAACGCAGAAATTCACTTCTGCGTTTTTCAAGTTCAAAACGCAGACAAGTGTGCGTTCCTTAAACAGGCGTCGAACTCTGTAACGCAGAGTTGAATCGTAAAACACAGACAAGTGTGCGTTCCTTAGCAGGTGTCGAACTCTGTAACGCAGAGTTAAATCACGAAACGCACACGTAATGTGCGTTCTTCGACAGACTCGACAAACGCAGACAAGTGTGCGTTCCTTAAACAGGCGTCGAACTCTGTAACGCAGAGTTGATCCTCAACGCACCAGTGACCTGTGCGTTTCCAATTTCAGAACGCATGCGGCCTGTGCGTTTCAAATCTCCAATAGAGATTTAACTCTGCGTCCTAAGTCTTGGACGCAGAGTTAAGCCTAAATGTGGCCTGTGCGTTTCGACTCCTAGCGAACGCCTAACTCTGCGTCTCATCTTTAAGACGCAGAGTTAAGGTCCAAACGCAAGCGAACCTTGCGTTTTCAACTCCCAGCAAGTGCCTAACTCTGCGTCTCATCAATAAGACGCAGAGTTAAGGCCCAGAACGCTGTTTTCAGCGTTTTGACTCGTTCAAAACACTAACAGTACGGTTTCAAAACCGTCTTCCCCACGATGTAGGGAGCTGTTTAAGAGGGGGCAGTTACACCCCACTCAGCCCATTAAGGAGCTAATTAAGGGGGCAGTTACCACCCCTAAATCCCCTATAAATAGTGGGAAACTCAACTGAGTTCAGGCTCTTGGATCATTTTGACGGGGGAGAGAAGGCTTTTGGCTTTTTGGTTGGCTTTTGGCTCTTGGCTCTTGGCTTCCTTTTTGGGCAGCACCAGAGGAGATCATCTTCAAGATCAGCAACAGGAACTTCTTCCTTGGCTTATTAACCGAACTTTCGGTTCAAATCAACTCTTTTTCAAGAGTTCAAACTCGTTCAGAGTTATCAACTCGATCAGAGTTCAAAACTTGCTCTGCAAGTTCTTCTAAAACTCGTCAGAGTTATCAACTCGATCAGAGTTCAAAACTTGCTCTGCAAGTTCTTCTAAAACTCGTTCAGAGTTATCAACTCGTCAAGAGTTATTTCAAAACTTGCCACGCAAGTTCTCCACAGCGTCAAATCGTGAGGAGAAGACATCGTTCCAGTGAATCAAGACGTTCGGATCGTCAACGAGAAGCAAACTCGACGCGAGCATTCGAGGGAGGCATCTCATCGCCACCGTGAAGAACCCAGAATTAAACAAAGGGGAGAATCAAATTCATTCTCCTCTCTTTTGTAATCGGAATCCAAATTGTAATTGATTTTGAGAGGAATACAAGTCAAATTTTTCTTTCATTGTCTTTTTACTGCAAATTTCCTACAAACAAAAGATGGCGACTCTGCTGGGGACTAGCTTCTCTGACGAGGAAGTGGTGGTGCAATCCGACGTTCATCTCACTGGAATGACCGTTGAAACTCTGATTATCGAGTTTAATCAAGCCAAGTATGAGGAGGCCATCTCCTCCGGATCCCTTAGCCCCAAGGCTATGCGCAAGATCCACAAAGTTTCCGAGGAGACTAAAGCTCCAGTTGTAGCCAACTCATCTAAAGACTATCTCCCATGGGGGTTGCACTGTTCATACAGAACTCCGCGTTTGTGAGCCTCAACATGAGCTCTGCAAAAGCCCAGCTAAACGCAACTCTCAGGAGTGCGTTTCAGAACTCAAACGCAACTCTCAGGAGTGCGTTTCACAAACTGAACGCAATTCTCAGGAGTGCGTTTCTGAATCCGAACACAGATCGCAGGACTGCGTTTCACTAGCAAAACGCAGACTTTGGTCTTGCGTTAATCAAGCTAAACACGACCCCCGTGTTCCTTCTTTGGAACACGATGTGATTCATCGTGTTCAAAATGATCAACATGGATTTAAAATTTATGTTTACCAAGAACCAGTCCCATCCTTTAACGGACAGGGGGTTCCATCTCTACCCTCACGTTCTGTGAGAGGTGCCAAGGAGACTAAAGCTCCAAAGGTTGCTCCTATGCCAAAGGAAACCCTCTCCTTTAGTCGCCGAGATTACTCGAGCAGCCCTACCTCTAAAGGAGTGGGCTCAGTTTATGCCAAACGCAGCCCTCAGTGGTGCGTTGTGCAATCAAAACGCAGCCTTCAAAACTGCGTTGATTTGGCAGAACGCAACTCTCAGGAGTGCGTTTCAGAACCAAAACGCAACTCTCAGGAGTGCGTTCAAGATCCAAAACGCAGACTTACAAACTGCGTTAACCAACAAAAACGCAACCGGCAAAGGTGCGTTTCATCAACAAAACGCAGACTTCGGTCTAGCGTTAGTAAAACAGAACACGACCCTCGTGTTTCTTCTTCAGAACACGATGCGATTCGTCGTGTTCAAAAAGATCAACGTGGACTCAAGATCCATGTTCACCAGGAGCCAGTCTCATCCTTTAATGGACAGGGGGTTCCATCTTTACCCTCACGCTCTGTGAGAGGTTCATCCCAAGTCTCTGACTTGCGGGAATTGCTGTCGATGTTCAACCGACCGACGAATGTCGTTTTGCTCAATAATCGACGACATCCTCACAGGAAGAAGACTTTAGAGGATAAATACCTTACCCTAAGCAATTGCTTCCACATCTAGGAATTATTAACTTTTGAATTAACATGCCAAATAGATTCATTCTTCAAATAGGTGCCATGAATCCATTTTATCCACAAAAGCTCCTTGTTAGTATGTATATACCAAATGGTTCTAAGAGCTGTGACAAAGTTCCAAATGGTTGCTGAAAAAAACCCCAGACCTCTATGCTTTTTATCCATACAGACTTTATCCCAGGAAACAAGAGGAGGTTTAAAAGCCTGGTCAAATTTGCCCCATAAGAAGTCTCTACACAAGCCATCAATTTTCTGGAGAATTTTTGCTGAAAGGATATAATTGGAAGACCAATAGATATGAACACCTAAGATGACACTTTTGATGACATGAAGCCTACCAGCATAAGATAAATTTCTGTGTTTCAGCCAGGATTGGAACTGGTTTGTAATTTTCATCAAAAGAGGACTGCAATCAATGTAGGATAACCTTTTGAATATTAAAGGAACACCAAGGTATTTAATTGGAAGAGCTCCCTCAGGATTATCCAACAAGGAGTGGATAGAGCTTTTTACAGAGTCTTCAACACCTCCATAGAAAATAGAACACTTAGAAAGATTAGCTTCCAGACCAGATATAGCTCCAAAGTCACTGAGGCATTGATGTAGTTTTTGAACTGAATATAGATCACCTTTACTAAAAAGAAGAAGATCATCTGTAAATGAAAGATGAGTGATTTTCAGCTCACGACACCCAGGGTGAAACTTGAACTTCTTGTCATGCTTTAACATATTCAGACTTCTAGAGAGATACTCCATGCCAATAATGAATAGATAAGGAGAGAGGGGGTCACCCTGTCTGAGCCCTCTTGCACCTTTAAAGAAAGCATGGAGAGTACCATTGAGAGAGATGGAAAAATTAGTAGAAGAAATACATGTCATTATCCATCCTGTGAAGACACTAGGGAATCCCAGACCATTGAGCATCCTTTCCAGAAAATCCCAATTAATAGTATAAAAAACTTTCCTAATGTCAATATTAAGCATTGCCCTGGAAGACAAATTCTTTTTGTTATAGTTCTTCACCAGCTCATGTGCTAAGAGGATATTACTTGTAATTTGCCTTTCTTTAACAAAGGCACTTTGAGCTTCACTGATAATATGCCCCATAACAGATTGAATTCTGTTAGCAAGTATTTTAGAAATAAACTTGTACAAACAGTTGCAACAAGAAATAGGTCTAAAATCAGAGGGAGTTTTGGGGCAGGGAACCTTTGGAATAAGAGAAATTGACGTAGAGTTAATTGCACCCAAATGTTTACCAGATTTAAAAAACTCTTCAATAGCAAGTGTGACTTCTTCCCTAACAACTGACCAAGCAGATTTATAGAAGGAGGCACTGAAACCATCAAGGCCTGGGGCTTTATTACTTTGCATAGAAAAAACAACATTTCTGATCTCCTCCTTAGTAACAAATTTAGACAATTGATTGGCTAGATTTTCAGTCAGACAATGGCCATTTTGGATAATATATGAGTCAGGACTGGAGGCAGGAATTGAAGTACCCATCAGACTGGAATAAAAGGATATAAGTTCCTTGACAATACCCTCTTCATCAGTGATCTTCTCACCCAAGCTATTGTAGAGGATCAGAACTCTATTGTGATGTCTGTTTGTTTTGATAACCGAGTGAAAGAACTTGGTACATCTATCACCTTTGAGACACCAGGCAACTCTTGCTTTTTGCTGATAAAAAGATAATTCACAATCAAGAAGCTTATTGTAAGAAGTCAAACAAGCTTTTTCTTGGTTAATAAAAGTGAAATTGAGAGGGTCAGGTTGAAGAGATTTCTGAATGTTCTCCAGCTCCAATTTTGCTCTAAGAACCTGTTCACTAATGTTGTTGAAGTGTCTTTTGTTGAGCTCTTTCAGATCTTTCTTCAGTAGCTTTAGTTTAGTATTAACAGTGAACATTTTATGCCCTTCAATGGGGGTTTGCCATATGAAAGAAACTGTAGGTAGAAAATTTACATGTTTGGTCCACATATCAAAAAATTTGAAAGACTTTTCCCCTTGAACACTATCCTCATAGATAGATACAAGAGCAGGTAAATGATCAGAAAAACTGGGCATAAGGAACTCAACATGACTAGAATTATGGTCTTGCAACCATGTATCATTAACAAGAGCTCTGTCCAATCTACTCCAGACCCTAGTTGTGGGATCTTGTTTATTATTCCAGGTAAAGAAACATCCAATAGTTTTTAGATGTGTTAGATGAGAATCATCAATAAACTGGTTAAAGTCCTCAGTTTTAGCATCAGTAAGCATAACTACACCTAACTTTTCCTTATTACTTATCATGACATTAAAATCACCACAAAGTAGCCAAGACATATTACCAATGATATGCTGAATTTGGGATAATTCTGTCCACAAAACTTTCCTGGCTACTGCATTGTTGAAACCATACACTGATGAAATGAGACAGGTTAGCCTTCCATCAATGGACTTGACAGCACATGTTATTTGTCGAGGAGAAGTACTAACACATTGAATGTTCAATATGCTAGGGTCCCATAAAATCAGTATCTTGGCTTTTTTCGAGCTACTAGCATTAGATAACCATTTCCAATTTTTTGCAATCCTCTTAGCAATAAGCTGAACATTTTCCATTTTAATCTTTGTTTCAAGAAGGGCAAAGAAAGACAGATGATATTGCATTAGATGAAGCTTTGCCAAATGTTGCTTATGGGATTTATTTAATCCCCTTACATTCCAAAAAGACCGATTCATAAGTTCATACCCCCTCTATCAACATAGAGGGATCAATTCCACAAGCCACATTAAACAGTGGAGAGAAAGAATTCACAGGCAAAGGGCTTTTCCCCAAGATCTTTTTTTGTTTACCTTGTCTAGAGATAGCAGTCTGCAGGATATCTTTGCTATTTCCAGTAACTGGCTGAAAAACATGCACATCATGCACAGACACATTTTCCCCTTTTCTAGCCAAAGAAACATCATGTACAACATGCCTAGAACTAGGCCCCTCTGAATTAAGATCATTCAGAACTGAATTTGAACCTGACTTAAAAACATGCACCACATGCACAGGTTTTTCCACAACAGTAATATTAGAATTTCCAGAAATCACAACATGTTTCTGATGCAGAACATAAACTTCAATCAAGGCATTCTGATTTAAAATATTAGAAACACCTTGCGTAGTATTACCATGGATATTAGGTCTCACAAAAACCCCTTGATTAGTGGATTTATGGTTCAGATCAACATTTGCAGACTGTTTAGGAACCCACTTTTGAGCCTTGGAACTTTTCCTACACATATTAGTATCATGACCCACAAGCTTACATGTAGCACACCATCTAGGTTTAAGTTTATAGACAACATTTTGATTAAAATTTTTGTCATTAGGGCCTTGAAGACGAATATGATCAGGAAGTTGAGAGGGCATGTGCACTTCAACTAAAACCCTGGCATATGCTAGCCTCTGTCTATTTGCAATCAACTTGTCAGTAGCAATTGGCCGGCCAATCAAACTAGCAATCTTGCTGATACATTTAGCATTCCAAAGGTTGAGCCTCAATGCAGGGAGTTGAATCCACATTGGGTAAACACATGCACTAATCTTTTCAATATCCTCTTCATTATTCCAAACCTTTAACATAAGAAGTCTAGAACCAAAAAACACGGCCCATTAACAAGAATCTCATTCAAATCTTCTTTGTTATTAAATTTAAATAGGAATAATCCTTGTAGGCTGTCTAAAAATCACAATAGATAGTTAATCTCCCATCAAACACCGATGATGGAAGTTACAATCTGACGACTTCCAGTAGGCTACAATTTGAGGACCTTCACGACAACTGATGAAAACTCCAATTCAATAGCCTTCACAATCAACATCGGGAGTTACAATCTGACGACTCTCATATTTTCAAGGAGCCAAGACGAAGATTACAAGAGGACGATCTGTGCAAAGCTCTAGCAAAAGAGACTACAAATTGACGGTCTCTTCATATTAGAATGCAGATATCTCTCAAACCGTAAGGAATTTGGCCAAACGGAGGAAGCGAACCGAAGCCTTCGGCTTGGTTCGGATGGCCCCGTCTCGTCGAGATAGCCGATTTTCATATATAATTCGTCTAATTCCGACTTACGGTTTGAAAGTTATGACCTGTTCTTCGCAGCAAATTATGTTCTGAGGTCCGTCTGCAAGACTGGACTTCATCAGAACATTGGACTTAGCCTGAAGCCCGCCAAGCCCGCCTAAGGTTCGCCTCTGCATTACAGAGTCAAAGCGCACATGCTCAACTCTGCGTTTTCAACATCAAAACGCAGAGTTAATCGCTAAAACAGCACAACTGTGCGTTTTCAGCCTTTAAACAGGCTCAACTCTGCGTTTTCAATCTAGAAACGCAGAGTTAATCTCTAAAACAGCACAACTGTGCGTTTTCAGCCTTTAAACAGGCTCAACTCTGCGTTTTCAGTCTAGAAACGCAGAGTTAATCTCTAAAACAGCACAACTGTGCGTTTTCAGCCTTTAAACAGGCTCAACTCTGCGTTTTCAGTCTAGAAACGCAGAGTTAATCTCTAAAACAGCACAACTGTGCGTTTTCAGCCTTTAAACAGGCCCAACTCTGCGTTTTTAGCCTAAAACGCAGAGTTCATCTCTAAAACGCATGCGGCCTGTGCGTTTCGACTCCCAGCGAGCGCCCAACTCTGCGTCTCATCTTTAAGACGCAGAGTTAAGGTCCGAACGCAAGCGGCCCTTGCGTTTTCAACTCCCAACAAGCGCCCAACTCTGCGTCTCATCAATAAGACGCAGAGTTAAGGCCCAGAACGCTGTTTTCAGCGTTTTGACTCGTTCAAAGCACTAACAGAACGGTTTCAAAACCGTTTTCCCCACTATTTCGGGAGCTGTTTAAGAGGGGGTGGTTACACCCCACTCAGCCCATTGAGGAGCTAATTAAGGGGGGAGTTACCACCCCTAAATCCCCTATAAATAGTGGGAAACTCAACTGAGTTCGGGCTGGCTCGGAGATCCTTTTCTTTGGGGAGGAAAAAAGTTTTTTTTGGAGGGGGGAGCTGACTTTTTGGGGATCCTTGATCGAGCATCTTGCCGCGTTCTGCAGCAACAAGGAGTTTTGGAGACCAGCAACAGGAGCTTCTTCCTTGGCTTATTAACCGAACTTTCGGTTCAAATCAACTCTTTTTCAAGAGTTCAAACTCGTTCAGAGTTATCAACTCGATCAGAGTTCAAAACTTGTTCTGCAAGTTCTTCTAAAACTCGTCAGAGTTATCAACTCGATCAGAGTTCAAAACTTACTCTACGAGTTCTTCTAAAACTCGTTCAGAGTTATCAACTCGTCAAGAGTTATTTAAAAACTTGCCACGCAAGTTCTCCACAGCGTCAAATCGTGAGGAGATGACATCGTTCCAGTGAATCAAGACGTTCGGATCGTCAACGAGAAGCAAACTCGACGCGAGCATTCGAGGGAGGCATCTCATCGCCACCGTGAAGAACCCAGAATTAAACAAAGGGGAGAATCAAATTCGTTCTCCTCTCTTTTGTAATCGGAATCCAAATTGTAATCGATTTTGAGAGAAATACAAGTCAAATTTTTCTTTCACTGTCTTTTTACTGCAAATTTCCAACAAACACCTTACTTAGGATTCATGATAAAAGTCCCCAGACTCGAATTCTGGTGTATTCTTCAATCGGTAAAAGACTAAACCGGCAACGCGTATTAGGCGTTGGCTTATCCCTGCTTAGGCTTCGGGATAAAATTCCCCGTGCGTGTAAAGCACGGATTTTGGCGTTATTAATAACAACCTACCACAATATTAAATATGTGGGCTTTTGTCGTTTTTACGGTTAAGGACTAACCGGTAACGCGTATTAGGCGTTGACTTATCCCTTCTTAGGATTCGGGATAAAATTCCCCAGATTGGAATTCTGGTGTCTTTTTCAATCGGTGAAAGACTGAACCGGCAATGCGTGTTAGACGTTGACTTATCCCTTCTTAGGCTTCGGGATAAAATTCCCCAGACTGGAATTCTGGTGTCTTTTTTAATCGGTGAAAGACTAAACCGACAACGCGTGTTAGACGTTGACTTATCCCTACTTAGGATTCGGGGTAAAATTCCCCGTACATATGACGCACGGATTTTGGAGTTGAAGACTGGTGTCTTCTCTTGGGGCAAAGACGAACCCAAAATAGGAGAGGAAAAATTTTATATTCTATCTCCCGAAACCGGAGAGGAAGATGTTTGCGGAGAAAGTTGCTATTTTCATTGCTATCGAATCTATTACAACTTTAGTCGTTACAATAAACTCGAATAAAATAAAAAGTCGATCTTTTTATAAGATCTCCTTACACAATGAAAATAAAAAAAGTTTACAACTTTATCAAACAAACGCAGAGATCGTTCTTCGGTCTTCTGCTTGCGTGGGTGTCTTTGCCTGTGTCGGGGTTTATCCGTGGACCATCGTCGATCAGATCTGATTGCTGAAAAATTGGGCAGAGCTTCGTCTATCCGCGAAGGGATCGAGAAAACTGTAGCGCCTATCTCGATAAAAGCGAGATATTTGCTCTTCTTAGTATTACCACAACGGGATAATACTAAGGATTGGGTACGGGTGATGTAGATCTGACGAATCTCCCTCTCTTGCGTTGAAGGACTGGATCTGATCTCTCCTCCTCCTCTCTAAAATCCGTGCACCTTCCGTTTTCAATCCGACAGGGCTTCGCCGAGGCACGAGAATTCCAGATCTAAAAAAATGAGGCATAAGGCTTGTATTTATAGGCATGAGGGGTTGCGGAGCGGTTAAAACGGGCTAAAGGCCCAAATCTGCCTTGGAGGGTGTCTCTCAAAATCCGGGACACCCCTGGGGTGTCTCACAAAACCCGAGACACCCCTGGGGTGTCTCGGAAAACCCGAGACACCCCTGGGGTGTCCTGGAAAATCCGAGACACCCCTGGGGTGTATCACATTGGCCGAGACACTCCGTTGAGGTGCATTCGTCCGCTTCCGCTGTAAATTCTTCGTCCGAACTCGGATTTTAGTGATTCGAATTGCGTTGGAAGTCTGACGAAGAGTTCTATCAGCTCCAATGGTTGGATTATCTGTAGAATGGACGAGACACGAAGGACGTTGTTCTTTTTGTAATATCGCGGGGCTCTCGATTAGCCCGTGCCTTCGTTATCCCGAAATTCTATCAGCTCACGTAGTTCGTCGGTTCACTTCAATCGTTCATCGACGTCAGTCGAACTCCTGTGAACCAGATAGTGACATTCATTGTCGTTCCTTAACACTGAGCTGTTCGTGGAGACCTATAGGTAATTTTCGATGCCTACAGATACCCCCTCCAAAGCGTTCCAGACTCGTTTCTTTTATAGAAGAGGCTGGAATACTTTGGATGTGATTGATCCAGCCTTCAGTCGGCGTAAAGGACCTGTAGTTAGCTTCAACTCTTGACTTCTTCGATTTTCGGTCTATCCAATGCTTTGACGAATAGCCGAAGTTCTTCCGGCGCTGCGTTTATCGCTTGGCCGTCGTCGAAGTCTCGAGTCTACAGCTGATGAATTGAGTTTGGCTCGTATCATTGAGTTGACTTTGAACTACCTCCGTCGCATTGTGTTGACTTAGGGTTTCAGATCACCGTATGTTGACTTTTTTGTCGCAACGCGTTGACTGGCGTTGACCTAGGGTTACGTGTTGACCAGCGTTGACGCTAGAGTTTCGAATGTCGAACGTTAACTTTTTTGTCGCAACGCGTTGACTGGCGTTGACCTAGGGTTACGCGTTGACCGGTGTTGACCTTAGGGTTTCGAACGTCGAGCGTTGACTTTTTGGTCTCAACGCGTTGACTGGTGTTGACCTAGGGTTACGTGTTAACCATGTTGGCCTTCTTGTTTTGATGATGTTTAACAAACAATTTACCACTAATATTGTTTGTCTAGTATTTGTGTTTTCGTATTTATTGTAGACAAACAACGTTGTTGGAGGATGGACAGATTGCGCCATAACGACGATATCAAATGGAGGTTGGCGGAATTGTGGAGTGAAGCAACATGCAATTCAATTATGTGTGTGAAGTACCTTAAGCTCAATATCATATACACACACGTATTTGGTTTCTATGTATATATATAGTTATATATATACATGCATGGTTTTGGGTTTTTCATGTTTTGAACACTTTTGCAAAATAATGAGATTTCACAATTGGGAAATGCAAATTAGAAAATTCTTTTTGTAACATGTTCAAAATATCATTTGCAAACATTTCTCAAAGTTTCATCAAGTTTGGAATTGATTTGTTATGTTTAAAGGAATTTACAAATTCACGTTTTCGTTCGTGCACATGTTCGTGCATGTTTTACAAAACTGATGCGTTTTCTCAAATGGGAAGTGATATTTGAAAAATTCTTTAAATTCACGTTTTTGTTCGTGCACATGTTCGTGCATGTTTTACAAAACTGATGCGTTTTCTCAAATGGGAAGTGATATTTGAAAAATTCTTTCTCTGACATGTTTACCTATATGTTTAGAAACTTTCCTCAAAATTTTACTATTTTTAGAGTTTATTTACTGTGCCTAATTGATTTTACAAAATCGTGTATCACAGCAGATTTTCAGAAACTGTAAATTTGTGTTCAAATATTTATTTCTCTCAACTGGGAAAATATTTTTCAGAAATTCTTTCTCTGACATGTTACTATACATGTCTAGAACATTCTCACAAAATTTTATAATTTTTGGAGTTCATTTACTATTTTAAATTGATTTTACAAAACAGCTGCGCACTGCTACAGTAATCCGGTCGACCGTACCGGTCGACCGAAGTACTGTAGCATCCGACCGTTGCTACAGTAACGGCTAGTTCTGTTTTTGTTTATTTTAATGTTTTGGGGATGTTTTTATTTCTTGAGTGGGTATAAATACCCAATTGCTGATCTCTTTTCAAGTATCTAAGAAGTTTTTAAAATAAGTTTTAAACAAGGGTTTAAAGTGTGTTTAAGGGTTTGTTTTGTTTGTGAAGAAGTTTTCACAAGTGGAGGAGATCATCTTCTTGTTTGGGCTTCAATCTCCATCTCTCCATCTTGTTATTCAGAGAAGAATCTCTAAACTCATTTCTAGCTATTTATTATTTTGTTTATAATTTCTATATGCTAGATTTTAATTGAGTTTAGTTTTGATTTTGATTTCACTCATTGTTTACACACACCCACTTGAGCTTATTGTATTTGCATTCATAATATATTAGGGTTGTGAGAGTTGTAACATTGAGTGTGGGCTTTTATTGTGTTCTCATCCATATTAGAGAACAATTTATATTTGTTACATTGTGAGATTGTTAGGTTTTCGGTGAGCTAGAAACCGAGTGTGTTGTGAAGTTTTCGGTGAACTAGAAAACCGAGTGTGAGGAGTGAACGTTGTTCGGTGAGCGTTGAAAACCGACATAGTGTGGTTGTAAACGTTATTCGGGTGAGCGTAGAAAACCCGGTTGTGATAGTGGATTTCTCCCCGGGAGTGGGGAGCGGAGACGTAGGACGGAAGGTCCGAACTCCGTGATCATATCGCTTGTTTGAGTTTGTCTTTGGCGTATTTGTTTTTGCATTCATCTTATATCGCCATTGTGCAATTGCTCATTACTATATCATCCACTATCTTGTTTAGATTATCTACCCTTGTGTTGTTTATATATCCTTGCACATACATTGCCTATATCTCATTATTAGGATATATATTGTTGTTCATATTATTTATCCTAGCTTACAAATATTGTTGTATTTCATACTTGCTAGGATAACGTATTAATTAATTTTAATTGGCATTTAATCGGATTAGATTAGCATAAGACCCTAATCACCCCCCCTCTAGGGTCTAACAAGATGTTCACTCTTTTAAAGATCAAGTCAGAGCTTAGATCTTTAGGAATCGGCAAAAGCTTCTTGAGGATGTTTGTGAAGAAGGAAGACTCTCTCTTGCTCCAAATCACCAAAATCTCAAGCCTTTTCTGCTCTAAAATGCTCTCTGTTCAGCCCCCCTTTTGTAACCATCGTCCCACTACCTAAATACCATCTTTTTATGATGTTAGTGGGTCTCCTTTCAGTTTGTAACAATCTCCCCACGTTTATGGTTGATCTCAAGTAGTTATGAAGCCAAAAAACCGTCAAAAAACGTGTTGTAATTCAGTTTGTAACAATCTCCCCACGTTTATGGTTGATCTCAAGTAGTTATGAAGCCAAAAAACAGTCAAAAAACGTGTTGTAACCAACACTATGGCCGAGACAGTGAAGTCTGTCGCGCACCTCCGAGACTGTTCGCGCTATCTCGGATATTTTGGCTCTAACTTTCTCGTCCGATGTCGGAATAAGGTGATCCGAGATAAGTTGGAAAGCTGATGAAGAGACCTACAACTTTTGTCTTTTGAGATTCTTCATATTTAGATCATATCATGGCTTAAATGTGTAATACATTTCTGCGGCAGTCGCTGCTGCCGCGCACCTCCGAGACCGTTCGCGCTGTCTCGGGTATTTTGCCTCTAACTTCCTCGTCCGATGTCGGAATGAGGTGATCCAAGATGCATTGGAAAAACAATTGGTATCAGAGCTTGGTGCTCTTTGATTTAAGGTCTAATCGCCTTGAGTTAAAGATCCAAGTTATCTTATTTGTGCTAATCTAGTTATGATTGCATTTGTCTTGCTTGCATATGTTCATATATATATCTTGAATATGAATGTATTTTGTTTAGGCTATAAATCCAATGTTGCTCCTAAATTCATTAATTTTCCCTATGCACAATGGGCTTCTAGATTTAAACTATTTGTTGAATCTAGAAATATTGACTTATGGAAAATTATTGATTGTGCTTATATTGTGCCCACATTGGAGAAATCTAAGTGGAGCAATCATGATAATAAAATGTTTAATATGAACAAGCTTTTGTTAGAATATTTGCTTAATGCCTTTGACTCATCCTTTTCTAACAAATTTGTTCATTTTGATAGTGCTTACAGTTTATGGAAATTCATAGAAGCACATCAAGGCAACTTGGAGGAAATCCGACGTAGTTTGTAGGATTATTCTTCAAGTGAGTGTGGAGCATCATCATGCACACGGCCACTAGGCGATAGCCCTAGTGTGGTAAGAGATTCGGAATCCGATAGTGATATATCCATCAATGAACTCGCATGTGCATATGATAGGTTAATGCATGCCTACACTAAGTTGCATAA
>NC_033801.1:124736068-124759666 GCF_001876935.1 Asparagus officinalis | reverse complement strand
ATTTATGCTTGCTCACATGTTTGTCATGATCTTTTATTGTTTATATTTCATATGGCTTTTTTGATAGGGGGAGCTATTCCCTATATTTGCTTTGTACTCACCCATGCTTATTGATAGGGGGAGCTTTCGCTCTCTTAATTCTTTTGTCCCCTTTTTGATGTTGTCAAAGGGGGAGAAATATTGTAATATTGTGAGTATATCTATCTTGGTTGTTTATATGCATGTGAGTTATTATCTTTTATATAGTCATTTACTTCATGCATATGTTTCTTTTTGTAAATTGTTTGTCATCATCAAAAAGGGGGAGATTGTTGGCCTTCTTGTTTTAGTGATGTTTAACAAACAATTTACTTCTAATGTTGTTTGTCTAGTGTTTGTGTTTTTCCATGTATTGTAGACAAACA
Organism: Asparagus officinalis; assembly: GCF_001876935.1. Taxonomy (NCBI): domain Eukaryota; kingdom Viridiplantae; phylum Streptophyta; class Magnoliopsida; order Asparagales; family Asparagaceae; genus Asparagus; species Asparagus officinalis. Next base: position 124,759,262 of record NC_033801.1, on the reverse strand, counting down.
ACTTAGTTGGAGGATGGATGGAATAGAGCTTCAACGATCATATCCAAAGGAGGTTGGCGGAATGTCGGTGAAGCCTTGCTATTCAAAGTTCAAGATCCAAGTTAAAGCTTCATCCGCGAGATTACCTAGAAGAGCTTATTGAAGATCAAGATCTAGCTTGGGTAATTTAGTTTAGGATTTATATTATGTGTGTTATATACTCTAAGCTCAATTATCTATACACACACATTTATTGGTTTCTTCGTATATATATATATAGTCATATATATATGTATAAGTTTTGGTTTCTATGCATATATATAGTTATATATATACATACATATGTTTTGAGTTTTTATGGTTATATATATGAAATTCTATATTTCATATTTTCTATTATGTTTTTGAAAACATTGCATAGAATATGCAATTTTGTGAAAATATTGTATTCTTAGTTTATAGACTTCAATATCAGTTTATACATGTTTTACTAAGTCTATAAAAACATTTCACAAAGTTTCAAAAGTTGGTTTATGTCAAAACATCAAAATTCAAGTATCTCATATTTTCATGTTTTGGACTAGTTTGTAAAATGATGATATTTTTCATTTGGGAAGTCCTTTTTGATAACCAGTCATTGTAGCATGTTTATTATCATGTCTACAATCATTCCCCAAAGTTTTACATTTTTTGGAATTTATTTGATATTTTTAAACAGTGTTTTAAAATCAGCTTTGTTTTTCTGGGATGTCAGTTTTCGGTCGACCGGTACGGTCGACCGGTACGGTCGACCGGTCAAATGATCATTTCTCAGTAGTTTTCCAGAGAGTCGTCGGTCGACCGGTACGGTCGACCGAAATTTCGATTTCTATATCGGTCGACCGCGCCGGTCGACCGATGATGGCTCCGCTTGTTTTCTGGATTTTCAAGGTTGTTCGCGGTCGACCGGATTTTCGGGTCGGTCGACCGAATCATTTTTTCGGTCGACCGAATCGTTGTCAGGTCTCCCAACGGCTATTTTTCTAGCCGTTGCAGAACTTCTGTTTTGGGCCTTTTGGTCTTTCTGTTTTGAGTTTTTGGCTGAGTTGTGAGAGGGTATAAATACCCCATTGCCTTCAACTCTTAAGAAAATCTAAGAAGTTTTTAAAACAAATTTTAAACAAGGGTTTAAAGTGTGTTTAAGGGTTTGTTTTGTTTGTGAAGAAGTTTTCACAAGTGGAGGAGATCATCTTCTTGTTTGGGCTTCAATCTCCATCTCTCCATCTTGTTATTCAGAGAAGAATCTCTAAACTCATTTCTAGCTATTTATTATTTTGTTTATAATTTCTATATGCTAGATTTTAATTGAGTTTAGTTTTGATTTTGATTTCACTCATTGTTTACACACACCCACTTGAGCTTATTGTATTTGCATTCATAATATATTAGGGTTGTGAGAGTTGTAACATTGAGTGTGGGCTTTTATTGTGTTCTCATCCATATTAGAGAACAATTTATATTTGTTACATTGTGAGATTGTTAGGTTTTCGGTGAGCTAGAAACCGAGTGTGTTGTGAAGTTTTCGGTGAACTAGAAAACCGATTGTGAGGAGTGACGTTGATCGGTGAGCGTTGAAAACCGATACTGTGAGGTGTAAACGTTGTTCGGGTGAACGTAGAAAACCCGGTTGTGATAGTGGATTTCTCCCCGGGAGTGGGGAGCGGAGACGTAGGACGGAAGGTCCGAACTCCGTGATCATATCGTGTGTTTGTGATTGCATTGGCGTTCTTATTCTTGTTTTCATATCTTATATCGCCTTTGTGTATTGCTCATCATATTACCCTATCACTTGTTTAGATTGTTTACCCCTTGCGTTAGTTTATATATCCTTGCATATATTTCACTATATGCCTCTTTGCTAGGATATATCATATTGTATATTGCTTATCCTAGTTCATATATATTGTTGCATTTCATACTTGCTAGGATAACTTGTTAATTAGTTTTTAATTGGAATTTAATCGGATTAGATTAGCATAAGACCCTAATCACCCCCCCTCTAGGGTCTAACAAACCAGTGTTGACCCTAGGGTTTCGAATGTCGAACGTTGACTTTTTTGTCGCAACGCGTTGACTGGCGTTGACCTAGGGTTACGCGTTGACCGGCGTTGACCTTAGGGTTTCGAACGTCGAGCGTTGACTTTTTAGTCGCAACGCGTTGACCGGCGTTGACCTAGGGTCATGCGTTGACCGGCGTTGACCCTACGGTTTCGAACATCGACTTTTTGGTCACAACGCGTTGACTGGCGTTGTCCTAGGGTTACGCGTTGACCGACGTTGACCTTAGGGTTTTGAACCGCCCGACGTTGACACAGTTTATACTCGTACGTTTACTGGAGTGTACATAGTTTAAGGTATTGGAGCATGACAGTCCCAAGTTTTGGGGTTGCAGCACCAACTGTTAAAGCTGATTCATCTGCATTTGTGGATCTTATTTTAATGTTGTTGGATAATCGAGTCACGAGACCAACTAACAGAGCTGATGCATCAATGACTCGTACTTATAGAATTTTTGACAAATTCTCAGTCATCAACGGGTTTGATGAGCCTTTTACCGACTACCGTTTGAGTCGGGCTAGCATGCAGATTGTTTAGATCTGTTCTGCACATAACGTTGTGCTAAAAGAGTTAACTCTTTTAGTGCTACGATATTGAATACGTAGAATTCCTCTTTCTCACGGGAATAGACTACCCGGCAACGCGTGTTAGGCGCTGACTTATCCTTACTTAGGATTCAGGATAAAAATCCCCAGACTCGAATTCTGGCGTCTTCTTTAATCGGTAAAAGACTAAACCGACAACGCGTGTTAGGCGTTGACTTATCCCTGCTTAGGCTTCGGGATAAAATTCCCCGTGCGTGTGAGGCACGGATTATGGTGTTATTAATAACAACCTGCCACAATGTTGAATATGTGGTCTTTTGTCCTTTTTACGGTCAAAGACTAACCGGCCATGTGTGTTAGACCATAGACTTTGGGATTTTTGGCAAACCCCCAGCCATCAACGGGTTTGACATGCCTTTACCGATTACCGTTTGAATCGGGCTAGCATGTGAATTATTAAAACCCGTTTCATATGTAACGTTGTGCTAAGAGAATTGCTTCTCTTAGACTTAATGCTATAACTTTGAATACATAGACTTCACCATTTCTTATAGGGAAAAGGTACCCCGCGCCGTGTACTAGACGACGACTTATCCCTTCTTAGGCTTCGGGATAAAATTCCCCAGGTTTAGACCCTGGTATCTTTTTCAATCGGCGAAAGACTAAATCGGCAATGCGTGTTAGACATAGACTTTGGGATTTTTGGCAAACCCCCAGCCTTCAACGGGTTTGATGTGCCTTTACCGATTACCGTTTGAATCGGGCTAGCATGCGGATTGTCTAAATCCGTTCCGCATGTAACGTTGTGCTAAGATAGTGAATTCTCTAAGACTTTGTGCTATGACGCCGAATACATAGGCTTCACCCTTGTTACGGGAATAGGCTACCCGGCAACACGTGTTAGGTGTTGACTCGTCCCTACTTAGGCTTCGGGATAAAATTCCCCAAGTTTAGACCTTGGTGTCTTTTTCAATCGGTGAAAGACTAAACCGGCGACGCGTGTTAGGCGTAGACTTATCTCTATTTAGGAGTCGAGATAAAATTCCCCGTGCACAAAGTGCCCGGATTGGAAATTAAAAATTGTGTCCTTTATCAGAACAAAGACGGATTGGGAAACGGGAGAGGAAGAATTTTATATTCTATCTCCCGAGACTGAAGAGGAAGAATTTTATATTCTATCTACAGTCGGAAAGGAAACTCAAGGTGGGATCTCCACCCCCAGAATCCGAAAAGATGAAACTAAGAGTGGGATCTCCACTCCGAGAATCGGAAAAGTTCAAACGGCCCTAACTTTTATAGGATTGGTCATTTGAATCAAAAGAATCCCTCATTTATTGAGGGGAAAGCCCATTTTTGACCCTAACTTTTATAGGTTTGGTGGAAAAAGGAACAAAGGCGGATTTTTGTTTATCAAAAAGGAATGACTCGGTCTTAGTCCTAATTATTTGTAGGCTTGACTAAGTGAGATCGGGAACAATCCTAACTTTTATAGGTTTGATTGTTCAAATTGAAAGTGGACCCCTCGTTCATGGAAGGAATCGAGAGAGGAATTTGGCTTTGGCCCTAACTTTTATAGGTTTGACCAAGGAAGCAGTGAAAGTGGGAGGTTTGAGACGTTCTTACCTTTTATAGGCTTGATCGTTCAATTTGAAAGTGGACCTCTCGTTCATGAAAGGAATCGAGGGGGACTTTGGTTGTGGTCCTAACTATAGGAAGGTTTGACCAGGTAGACAGTGAGAGTGGGAGTACAAATCATAGTGGGGGTTTAGTGTTTATCACTTTGTTCGTAATTATCCGGTTATCCCTAAAAAAATTACATATAGCGTTCTTCCGGGAACTTCCTATTACATGAATCATCCACCCCCAGCTTCTTCCTTGGAACTGGGTTTGACTTTGTACTCCATTACATGTTCGGGTTATCCTTAAGAATATTAGCGTAACATTCTCCAAGAACTTCCCATCAACGGTAGGAAACAGTTTAGACTCATATACCTATTGGAGTATCAGGGAGCAGTTTAACCTCTTATACCGGTCGGAGGATTGAGAAGCAGTTTATACTCTTATACTTGTCGGAGTCTAGGAAGGAGCAGTTTATACTCTTATACTTATCGGAGTGATGCCGTTCTTATTTGGCTTATCCTAGCGTTATGACGCCTGCTTCAACCAAGGTCTGGATGCTATTCTTTAAAGTAAAGCAAGCATTGGTGGGATGAAGGATTCTCCTGTGGTACGCGCAGTACTTCGGATCCGCAGTATTGTCAGCTTCCTCCTGATTCGTGATGGGCAGCAGCTTGATCCTGTTGTTTTCAAGAAGGGTCTCGAAGATGGCTGGAACGTCTTCGTCCTTGAATGAGTACTCTTTTTGGAACCTCGGATCCAAACTATTCTGCTGTCTTCGGAGCTGGTGTTGTGACGTTTGATTAACGTCAACAACTGTTGTAGGTGCCTTCCCTTCATCATGGGAAACGAGACTCGGATTCAGAGGGTTAGCCATGTTCTCCGCGCACCTTCAACTCTTTCCAGGTATTGAGCGGCTCTACTCCCATAATGTCCAAGATGTTAACGGACAAGTTATTATGACAGGTTTGCAAGACAAATTCCTTCGTGACGGGATCCTTGCAGTTCATTGCCTGATTACGGAAGCGTTTGATAAAGGTATCCACCGACTCTCCGTATTTTTGTTTCTCATCGAAGAGTGTTCTGATCGACACTTCGGCGTCATCATCGAAGAAATGAGCGAGGAACATGCTCTCCAGGTCCTCCCAGCTGTTGATGCTTCCGGGTTTGAGACGGCGGTACTAATCGAAAGCAGGCCCGCGAAGGGTGCCAACGAATGACCGAACCATCAAAGGCTCGTTGCCAGAGGTCACCCCCAAGTGGGACTTAAAATAAATCAGATGCTGAGTGGGGGAACCCTTCCCGTCGAATGGCGTGAAGTTGATCAGGTTGAACTTCGCCGGATACGGAATTGATTCTCATTCTCTTGGGTAAGGACACGGAATGCCGGTCTTCTTTACCTCTTGAGCAGACATCAGGGCGTCAATTTTGATCTCGAGATCCTTCATCTTTTTTGTCCTCATCTATATTCTGTTTTGGACAATTCCTGAAAGGAATAACGGGGCCACCCCCAGCATTATCATCTTTAGTGGGACCAACCCTAGTATTATTATCCTTAGTGGGACCACCCCCAGCGTTGTGTTCATCCACATCTGAATCGCTACCTGCTTGGTTAGCAGTGTTGCGACGGCTGGATTCAACTAGCTGATTTGACAAAGCTCGGATTTGTTGGTCGTGCATTTGTCTCATCTCCTGCATAGCCATTTCCATTTCAATCTTGAATGCAGGGTTGGAACCACTTGAAACAATCGGAGATTTTCCCTTATTGACCATGTTGATGGTGACTTCTGGGAATTCATCATCTCGAGCAACCGATCCTCTTTGGTGGAAATGCCCTGATTTGGGCTTCGTTGTTCCATCGGAGATTCTCTCGAATATCGAGACCCTCTGCGGAGCGGTCTTGGGGCAGCTACACGTTGATAATACTGCCCTGATAATTTTGATACACGGACAGTGAGAGTCCGCTTCCCGGGTACTTCTCTTTCGAGATTTATTCGTACCCCCAGCCTGATAGTACAACTCATCGACGTTGCGGTCGGAGTAACCTATCGGCTGCTCACATGGATTCTCAGGTATAACGCGTTCGTCTGTCTGATGTGTTTTCTTCTGAGTAAACATTGCCTTGTTGGCGACTACAAGAGTCGCACATTTGGAATCACACCTTTGTGAGGGTGAAACTTTAACGGGCTCCTGATTTTCTGTACGCACCGCCAAGTGGGCCGTTGCAGAAATCAATTTGTTAGGAGGTTGCGTACGACCCCCAGTCCGGATATTGGCTCGAAGCTCCTTCAACGATCTCCAGCTTTCCTTAACAAGCGTTTTTCCTCGATTCTCGGGTAGGGCACCGATACGATCCTTCAGAGGAATCCTAAAACTTGGGGAAATCCACGCTGCGGTAGGGCTTTACTGGAGGTTCGGGATCTAAAGTTGACGAAGGCCGAAGAGCAACGTCGCCTGCTTTTGCCTTAGGCGCTGATTTGGCTTTTGGCACCCAAACTTGTTTGGATCTCGGCGATCCCTTAACTGCCTCTTTCTTTTGCATTTCTTGTGCTTTTCGCACAAGGGTCCGGGCATGCGCAAACAAGGTGCAGCGCTTCTGGATTCGTTCCTCGAGAGTAGAATGAGTTCTTTGGACACGAACCCATCCGTTAATTGGAGATCGAGAGGAGGATTCCGATGCTGGTCATGGCGACAGATTAGCCACTTGGCGCTTTCTGAGCTCCAGATCTGCTTGGTAATGGAGACCATCCATCTGATCCAAAGCCTTGGCGAATTGGCGCGCGAGGAGTTATCGTTTTCTTTGACGTGCTCTCTTTGATAGAGTTGGCGCGCCTTCAGCAGTCGACTCCTTAATCGTGAAGGAGTTCAGATCTGCAAATTTGGCTTCATTGAACGCCGGTGGATCATTGCAAGGTGCAACAGCAACAGCGGCGGAGAGATCGTCTTCTTGGATCTTCAGATCTGAAGACCAGCAGATCTTTCTGGAGGAGGAGGCACTCCTGCGCTTGCCAGGAGAGGCGGATCTGGAGGAGGAGGAGGAGGAGGAGACGTACTCCTCGAACTTTTGCTCGAATTCATATTCGACCTCTTCGAGCACCGGGATCTTGATCGTCGGCGCGAAGGTATCGAGAAAACTGTAGCGCCTATCTCGATAAAAGCGAGATATTTGCTCTTCTTAGTATTACCACAACGGGATAATACTAAGGATTGGGTACGGGTGATGTAGATCTGACGAATCTCCCTCTCTTGCGTTGAAGGACTGGATCTGATCTCTCCTCCTCCTCTCTAAAATCCGTGCACCTTCCGTCTTCAATCCGGCAGGGCTTCGCCGAGGCACGAGAATTCCAGATCTAAAAAAATGAGGTATAAGGCTTGTATTTATAGGCATGAGGGGTTGCGGAGCGGTTAAAACGGGCTAAAGGCCCAAATCTGCCTTGGAGGGTGTCTCTCAAAATCCGGGACACCCCTGGGGTGTCTCACAAAATCCGAGACACCCTTGGGGTGTCTCGGAAAACCCGAGACACCCCTGGGGTGTCTCAGAAAATCCAAGACACCCCTGGGGTGTCTTGCAAAATCCGAGACACCCCTGGGGTGTCTCACAAAATCCGAGACACCCCTGGGGTGTTCACATTGGCCGAGACACTCCGTTGAGGTGCATTCGTCCGCTTCCGCTGTAAATTCTTCGTCCGAACTCAGATTTTAGTGATTCGAAGTGCATTGGAAGTCTGACGAAGAGTTCTATCAGCTCCAATGGTTGGATTATCTGTAGAATGGACGAGACACGAAGGGCGTTGTTCTTTTTGTAACATCGCGGGGCTCTCGATTAGCCCGTGCCTTCGTTATCCCAAAATTCTGTCAACTCACGTAGTTCGTCGGTTCACTTCAATCGTTCATCGACGTCAGTCGAACTCCTGTGAACCAGATAGGGACATTCATTGTCGTTCCTTAACACTGAGCTGTTCGTGGAGACCTATAGGCAATTTTCGATGCCTACAGAAGAATTTTATATTCTATCTCCAGTGCAGAGGAAACTCAAAGTGGGATCTCTATCTTGAGAATCTAAAGAGTGAAACTAGGAGTGGGATCTCCACTCCAAGAATCGAAAGATTTGTATAATCCTAACTGTCGGAAGGTTTGATTACCGAACTAAATGTGAATTCCTCGTTTATCGAGAGTGAATTATGGTTTTGGTCCTAACTGTTTGAAGGTTTGACCAAGCGTGAGTTTGAGATGACCCTAACTGTAGGAAGGTTTGATCACTCGATTTGAAAGTGGACATCTCGTTCATAGAAGGAATCGAGAGGGGATTCTGGCTTTGGCCCTAACTTTTATAGGTTTGACCAAGGAAGCAGTGGAAGTGGGGGGTCTGAGATGATCTTACCTTTTATAGGCTTGATCGCTCAATTTAAAAGTGGACCTCTCGTTCATGGAAAGAATCAAGAGGGGACTTTAGTTGTGGCCCTAACTATAGGAAGGTTTGGCCAGGTAGACAGTGAGAGTGGGAGTACAAATCACAATAAGAGTGTTGACTCATACAAATCACAGTGGAGTTTAGTGTTTATCACTTTGTTTGTAATGATCGGGTTATCCCTAAGAAAATTACATATAATATTTTTCCGGGAACTTCCCGTTACATGAATCATCCACTCCCAGCTTCTTCGCGAAATTGGGTTTATCATTGCATTCGGTTACATGATCGGGTTATCCTTAAGAATATTACATATAAAAATTCTCCAGGAACTTCCCGTCAACGGTAGGAAACAGTTTAGACTCATATACCTATTGGAGTATCAGGGAGCAGTTTAACCTCTTATACCGGTCAAAGGATTGAGAAGCAGTTTATACTCGTGTACTCTTCAGAGTAGTGCTGTTCTCATTTGGCATATCCCAGCGTTATGACGCCGGCTTCAACCAAGGTCTGGATACTATTCTTTAAAGTAAAGCAAGCATTGGTGGGATGAAGGATCCCCCTGTGGTACGCGCAGTACTTCGGATACGTAGTATTATCAGCTTCCTCCTAATTCGTGATAGGTGGCAGCTTGATCTTGTTGTTTTCGAGAAGGGTCTCGAAGATGGCTGGAACGTCTTCGTCCTTGAATGAGTACTCTTTTTGGAGCCTCGGATCCGAAGTCTTCTGATGTCTTCGGGGTTGCTGCTGCGACGTCTGATTAACATCAATAACTGTTGTAGGTGCATTTCCTTCATCATGGGAAATGAGACTCGGGTTCAGAGGGTTAGCCATCGGTTGGCTTCTTTCGACATTCCTCCTTCTGAGAAAGCGTTCGGCCTGCTCTCCGCGCACCTTTAACTCTTTCCAGGTATTGAGCGGCTCTACTCCCATAACGTCCAAGATGTTAATGGATAAGTTATTATGACAGATTTGCAAGACGAATTCCTCCATGACGGGATCCTTGTAGTTCATTGCCTGATTACGAAAGCGTTTGATGAAGGTATCCACCGACTCTCCGTCTTTTTGTTTCTCATCAAAGAGTGTCCTGATCGGCACTTTGGCGTCATCATCAAAGAAATGAGCGAGGAACATTCTCTCCAGGTCCTCCCAGCTATTGATGCTTCCGGGCTTGAGACGGCGGTACCAATCGAAAACAGGCCCGCGAAGGGTACCAACGAATGACCGAACCATCAAGGCTTTATTGCCGGAGATCATACCCAAATGGGACTTGAAGTAGATCAGGTGTTGAGAGGGCGAGCCCTTCCCGTCGAACGGCGTGAAGTTGACCAGGTTGAACTTCGCCGGATACGGGATCGATTCATATTCTCTTGGGTAAGGACATAGAATCCCGGTCTTCTTCACCTCTCGAGCAGACATCAGGGCGTCAATTTTGCTCTCGAGATCCTTCATCTTTTCATCCTCATCTATATCCTGTTTTGGATAATTTTTGAGAGGAATAATGCGGCCACCTCCAGTGTTATTATCTTTGGCGGAACCACCCCCAGCGTTGTTATCTGTAGGGGGTGCATTTGAACTACACCCAGTATTTTTAGGAGGTGCGTCGGCCATGATAATTTCGTCCACTTCTGGATCGCTGTCAATTACGGCGTTCTGGGTGCGACGGCTGGATTCAACTCTGACTTGATTAGACAGAACCCGAATTTGTTGATCATGTTCTTCCCTCATTCGTAGCATAGCCATTTCCATTTCGAACTTGAAGTTCTGTTTTTGTTTGGCCAAGACATCCTCAACCATTTTAGTGACCTCTTCTGTGCTAATCATCAACACTTCGCGGGATTGACCTAGGCTGAATACCGTTTTGTCAGAAGCGACTGCAGAGTTAGCATCTGATACTTCATCATCCGAGGATAATCCTTGATTCATCCTATGATAGTCCTTTGTCTAACGGTTTCCGACCGTAACCGAGTTATATGTTGTTATATGTCCGAAAGATGACGAGGATTGAAGTTTCGCGTTGACTTCCCCTTATCAACCATATTAACTGTGACTTCTGGAAGTTCGTCATCTTGCGCAGTTGGAATTTTTCTACAGAAACACATTGGCTTGGTCCTGGACATTCTGGGGGAGATCCTTTCAAATACCGAGACCCTCTGTGGAGCGGTCTTGGGGCAGCTACACGCTGATAATACTGCCCTGATAATTTTAGTACACAGACAATGAGAGTCCATTTCTCGGGTACCTTTCTTTCGAGATTTGTTCGTACCCCCAGCCCGATGGTACAACTCATCGGCATGATTGCCGGAGCAACGTATCGTGTGCTGGCATGACTCCTCAGGTATAACGTCGTCGTCTGACGAACATGTTTCCTTCTGAGGATTCGTCGTCTTGTCAGTGCTCTCAAGAGTCACAAGTTTTGAGTCACGCTTTCGTGAGCGTGAGACCTCAACGGGCTCTTGGATAATGACTCACAGTCCGAGGTGGTTAGTTATAGGAGCTTTCCCATTATAGGAAGGCTTTGATTTGTTGGAAGGGCGAGTGCGACCCCCAACTCGATGAGTTGCTCGGGGTTCATTCATCATGCCCAAGCGTTCTTTGACTGGAGCTTTGCCTTGATACTCGTGCAAAAGACCCAGGGGTTCTGCTATCACTTTCCTGCCTCTGGATATATCCACATTGCCGCGGAGCTTCACCGGAGGTGTGGGATTAAAAGGAGCGAGATCTGAACTTGACGAAAGCTGGGAACTAGCTTTGGATCTGGAATCGACCGAGAGACACGACTGATGTCTTTTATTGGGTAGGGGCGCTGACTTAGCCTTCGGCACCCAAACCTGCTTAGATCTTGGTAATTTCTTGATCACCTCTTCCCGCTGCAATTCTCGTGCCTCTCGCACAAGGATCTGGGTGTGCGCAATAAGTGCACGGTGCTTCTAGACGCGCTCCTCGAGGGTAGAACGGGTTCGTTTGACCTGAAACCATTTGTTAATTAGGGGTTGGGAGGAGGGTCCCGATGCTTGTTGTGGCGATAGCTTAGTCACTTGGCGCTTTCTGAACTCCAGATCTGCTTGGTAACGGAGTCCATCCACCTGATCCAAAGCTTTGGCGAATTGGCACGCGAGGCGTTGCCGTTTCCTTTGACGTGCTCTCTTTGATAGAGTTGGCACACCTTCAGCAATCGGCTCCTTGATCGCGAAGGAGTTCAGATCTGCAGATCTGGTCTCATCGGATGCCGACGGATCGTTGCAAGGTGCAACTGTAGCATCGACTACGGGGAGATCATTTTCTCGGGTCTTCAGATCTGGAGACCGACGGATCTTCTGGGAGGAGGAGATCTTCCTGTGCTTATGAGGAGGAGCAGATCTGGAGGAGGAGGAGGAGATGTACTCTTCAAATTTATGTTGGTCGAATTTGTACTCGACCTCTTCAAATACGGGGATCTTGATCGTTGGCTGCGGCACAACAGCTTTGGCAGCGAGGCTGTTGGCTCCCACTGTGGTTGCCAGTTTGTTTACGTCGAAAGTTGCTGTTTTCATTGCTATCGAATCTATTACAACTTTAGTCGTTACAATAAACTCGAATAAAATAAAAGGTTGATATTTTTATAAGATCTCCTTACATAATAAAAATTAAAAAAAGTTTACAACTTTATTAAACAAATGCAGAGATCGTTTATCGGTCTTCTGCTTGCGTGTGATCTTGGCCTGTGATGGGGACGTTGATATCCGTGGACTACCGTCGATCAGATCTGATTGCTGAAGAATTGGACAGAGTTTTGTCGATTCGCGAAGGAATCAAGAAGCCGTAGCGCTTATCTCGGTAACAGCGAGATAATTGCTCTTCTTAAGATCACCACAACGGGGTAATCTTAAGGGACGAACACAAGAATTGCAGATCTGACGAGCTCTTCTTCTTTATGCTGATGAATTCGATCAGATCTCTACTCCTCCTCCTCTTTGAAATTCGTGCGCTTTTGATCTTCAATCCGGCAGGGTTTTGCCAACGCTCGAGAATTCCAGATCTGAAAAAAGGCTCCAGGCGTTGTATTTATAGGCATCAAGGAGGCCCGGGCGGTTAAAATCGCACAACGACGGATTTTTGGGGCTGGAGACACCCCAGGGCGTCTCAGCGAGGCCGAGGGTGTCTCGGCAAAAGCCGAGACACCCTAGGGTGTCTCAGCCTTGGCCGAGACACCTTGGGGTGTCTCGTTTGTGCCGAGACACTCCGGGGTGTCTTAACTCAGGCTGAGACGTTCTGTTTTGTACGTTTGTCCGTTTTCGCCGTAACTTTTTCATCTGAACTCGGATTTGAGCGATTCAAAGTGCGTTGGAAAACCGACGAGGAGTTCTTTAAGCTCCAATGATTAGATCATCTGTGGAATAAATGAGACACGAAGGGTATTTCACCGTTTGTGAACGACAGCTCCAATGATTAGATCATCTGTGGAATAAATGAGACACGAAGGGTATTTCACCGTTTGTGAACGACACGAGGTTCCCGATCAGTTCGTGTCTTTGTTATTCTGAAATTCCGTTACTTCACGTAGTTCGTCGATTCACTTCAAGCGTTCACCGACATCAATCAAGCTTCTGTGAACCGGATAGTGACGGTCATCATCTTTTCTTACTGCTGAGCTGTTCGTGGAGACCTATAGGTAATTTTCGATGCCTACAACCCCGTGGACGTAGGCAATTGCCGAACCACGTTAAAACTGGTGTTCAGTGTTTGTGCATTGATTTTGGTTGGATTTTGTCTTCTTTGATCGGCGGTTGGTTTGGTTCCTCAACACGGTTTTTCACAACATTATTAGATATTAAAGCCATGCAAACATTCAAGACCGTGGTTTTCTTTGCATACTAATCCACGTCCATACAAATATGAACATACCATTCAAAGTTATAATATAGTTTGCAATATATATTATATAGTAGAGTTACATATATATATTGAAATATATTTTAGTATACATTCTTCTTTTATGTATAATATACTATAGATATATCAACCTATGATAATTATTTATATCATACATTAATCCTAACTGTACATATTTGTTTGATTATAATTATAATTTTATTATAATGTATAATATAATATAGATATAAAGTTAATTATTAATATCTAAACTTTAGTATAAACTTTTTATACTATAGTTTAAAATTATATATCTAACTATACTAAATATAAGGTTGGATGTTATGTGAAAAATTTTAAGGCATATAGTTTATGTATGTATGCATGTTAACACACTTGTTGTCCTTTTATTGGGATCTTCAATGAACCATAGAGAATAAGTAACACAAAATTTTATATGAAACACATCAACATAATTAGAACTACACAACCTAAAGCAAATGACACGTGACAAAATTCTTTTAGGATTAAAGGATAGACTCAGTGACGGTCGCACACAAAGAGTCTCTCTCTTTGTGGAATTATCTTTTTTTTTCTAAATCTTTTTGACTCAATTTACCCCAAATACATAAGATAAAAAAGAAATAAAGAGATGTAGATAAGAAATAAGTTTCTCCTATTACAACAACTCACACCACATTGAAACTTCAACTTAGATAATATAAATGCATTCATCCATGCATAGAAGTACTAAAAATGTGAATGGGCGGAACTCATATCCCAACTTCATCATGAGCTCCTTCGACACCCTCCTTCTCCATCGAAACCTTCATCGCCACCTCCAAAGGCACATCAGCTGCTTTGATTGAATTACCCGCCACTACTTCCTTCGTCAGACCCACTACCTTCACCAAAGGCACATCAGCTGCTTTGATTGAATTACCCGCCACTACTTCCTTCGTCAGACCCACTACCTTCACCAAATTCACCTCATTGTTAATGTCGAGCTTGCCTCAATGTCAGAAGCAGGTCTTTTAGTATTCGAACTCCCCGTCTTCCTTCAATTTCCTTGCATTGGCAGAACAAAGAAGAGTAACAGAGGGAAAAAAGTAGAACTTGGACACTTTAATCATTTAATTTGACATAGTATTTGTTATGTGAAGAGTGGGAGAGGGGGACCTGGGAAGAAGATCATATAGGGAGTGAAATAAAACAAATAGAATATGGAGGGGTTCGTGATAATTTGTTGGAGGTATCAAGAGGAGCTCACTTGTCAAAGGTGTTAATGCACGAAAAGAAGCTTTCCAAACTACTAATTTTCTTCTTTATGAAATGTTTCCGTTAGAGGGACATCAAATTTTCACCCATTAGAAAATCTAAGTTTTGTGGGGACTACTTAAGGTATAATTAGAAAAGTGTGAACTATTTTTTGACTTGGTTTTTGTTTCCTAGACATTATAAACTATTAAAGTTTGAATAAAATATTTCATCTATGCCTTTACATAATCGCACATAAACACTAAGTTATTGTTAACAATTTGATTAGATAACGATTAATTTATTAATTTAATTAGAGTTACATAATTAATTATTTCAATTTTCATTTAAAACCATTCTAGATGAGATATAAACGTTATATACAACTAACAAGCACTAAAAATTTTCATGTTTAATTATAATCTTATACTATTAAAAATCTAATGTTTAATAAAATTTCGTATTGTTATAATATAATTGGAGTTGCATTTTTACATAAATAATAATTCCTACAGTATATTAAAACATCATACACTTGATAATCTAATACTATTATAATAATTAATGTAATTATTATATTAGATTTAATTTATTTTATAATCTAAAGAATAGTTATACTATAGTATAAGCCTTTAATTAATGTGATTTAATAAGATTGAGAGTCATGATAATAGAGTAAATTGGTTAATTTCATGAAAGATGAAGGGCATTTTTGGGAAATAATTTTTTTCTAGTACTCCCTCTTTTAAAGGGAGAATGATAAGGGCACTAGTGAAGGGTATCATTCTTTTTGGATAAGCTAAAGGTTGGCTTGGTGGGAAAAAATATTTGATCCATGATATGCTAGATTCAATAAGTACTACTCTAATGGCCAAAACAATTGATTGAGAAATACTTTTCTATCATAAAATACTAGTGTTTGCGTCGGGAATGATTTTGTTTGTCATTTCCATTAAAATGTTTTAACAGAAACAAAATAAATGAGATTTACATGTGTATAACTCTTCTTTTCAAATAAAACAAAACTTGTGTTCCCTAGAAACACACACAGAAACTTCGATGTAGTACCTTCTGCTTGCGTGGAATCTTTGGCTGTGCCGGGGAAGCGTAATCCGTGAACCACCGAATCAACGTTCCAAGTCGGAAATGAAGAAGGTTGAAAGTTGATGTTTTGATGGGGAAACAAGAACTGAAGTGAATATCTTAGCAAAGTAAGATGAACACTCTTCTCGAGATCAAATCTAAGTTTGAACTCAAGGAAACACTAGAAGGCTTTGAGGATGCTTGAAAATGGATGAATAACTCTCTCTTGCTCTCAAAGTTCTCTAAATGCTCGTCTCTGCTTCCAGATTATCGTCCTCTCCCTTCACAAGTGCGTAAGGGAGGTATTTATAGCCTTTGGAAGCTATAACCGTCAAATAGAAGTTGAAATAACTGGTGGTCATTACCTTCTTTGGGCGGGGGCAGTGTTTACTGTCTCGGCTAAAGAAGACAGTTTCAGCCATCTTGTAACCGCTATCCTACCACTTTAAGCACGTTAAATGACACGTTTCTCGAGGATAGTAGGCGTATTTCACGGCTATAACCATCTATTAACGTTAATGAACGTTTCCCAACAGTTATGGCGCCACGTAGCCCCCCAAAACTCAACAAAACCGTCAAAAAATAGGAGAAGTTGTCTCGCGGTTGGTGAGATAGTGGAGACTGTCTCACCAACTGTGAGATAGCTCCAAGTTCTTTTCTGCATTGCTTTACATTCTTCGTTGCTTCCTTTTGCTTTGGCTAGTCCTCTCTGACTTAGATGATGACGTTCTTCATCTTCTCTTTGTCTTGAGCTAAGTTTGAGACATACATGCAAATTTTTGATGCCCATAACTAGTATTTTAGCTCATGCTAAGCATGATCTTATCACAATTCATCTATATTTCATCGTGTTTCAATCACTCTCACCCGAATATAATTTGAAAGATCTAATGACTTAACCCCTTTCGAAGCACACCCTCCCCTACACTCATTGAGGTTAGAGAACATGTCCCTACCTGGAAAGAATGATATTGAACAACTTATATAAAGCTATAACTAAAATTAAGACGACTTAAGCTACTTTTTTTATAATAAATGAATAAAATGAAGATAATCAAAATATAACTAAATGCACCTTAAATAAAATTAAGATGTAAGACAGATTAATGTTTAAAAAATATTATTCACAAATGATGCATCACCAAAAAAGTTCTCAACTCAATCAATCACAGAATGAAATAAGCAAAACATTAAGAAAAACTCCAATAACTTTTAATTATTTTTTCTCCGACTTAATAATTTTCTTCAAAATTGAAAGAGCTAGTTCTTTGTCCAATTTTGAAAAATAAAAAGAATGTTTATTTAGTAAACTTAACATTAAAAATTATATATTAAAAGTAATTAATGTATAATAAGGCAACATAATTGTATTTTTTTCACTGGTTATAGGTAGAGTTTTAAATGCAGAAGAGTCAAGCGTAGCAATAGGTGATACATCTAAAATCTTCTTTTTTACCTTTGCTATTAGTGGTAGATATCAGTGTGGAGAAGCCCGGAGTTAATTCAACAGATTGATTATCAATGGTACCATCATAGTTCAATTCAATTGGTTTCTCGTTTTGTGATAGTAATATATTGGTCTTAGAATAACATAAACATGATTTAATTTTTGAGATAAAGAAACTAATATTAAATTTAGCAAAAGCTTTCTTTATAGAATTTTATTAGAAGTATTTCCAAATGTCGATAAATCTATAGTATATTTAATTGATTGACTATCATCGCAATCAACCAGTGTCATATCGAGTGATTTTTCATCCTTTAATAAAAATAAATTTAGTATTAGAATAATGAATACATTGTATAAAATTATGAAATATAATAATATTAATAAGATTATTGAAATGCTACCATTCTATCAGCTTGTAGTAACAGCTCGTTGAGTTTTTTATCATCCACATCATCATCAATGATTTTAATAACAGTGAAATCTTCAATGCATTTACTTATATTAAACTCTATAATCATAACATGGAAACACATATTTCTACCGATTAATCTCTTGATAACAAGTGGAACCTCATTATTTTCTACATTCTATCTAATCAAATATAAAAATAATTTTTAACTTCATCTATTAAATTGAAAATATATTAAAATTTTAATTTCAATATAATTTACCAAATCTAGTGAAGTTGCTAATTCTGAAGGATCAATTTTCATCAAATAAAGGAAGTTGCTAATTCTGAAGGACCGGTTTTTATTGAATAAAGAACATCGTGATGGAATACTAAAAATGTAGTGATGCCTATTCCATCTGTCACTTGTAAGGTAAGTTTGTACCTAAAATTAAATACATATTCACATTATATATTATTTATCCAATTTAATTTTTCTAAATTGTAAATAATTTATATTTATAAAAGTTGTAATATCATGTTTACCTTTCTTCTACATATTTGATTTTCTTTTTATGACGATTGTAATAAAGAACCACATTAATCTTATTGAAATTGTGTCTTTGATTCTTTGTAGAACTTTATGAGAATTAGATAGGGTTAAAGATCTATCATGATTAGGAGTTTGGATTCCATCAATATTAGTAGTTTAAATCCTATTCTAATTAGGAAGTTAAGCTAGAGATAGACTTTTGGTTTCCCTATAAATATTCCTCTATTGTTGGAGGAAAAACTAAGAATAAGAGAGTAGAGAGAAGATGTAGTAGAGAGAGAGAGAGAGAGAGAGAGAGAGAGAGCAAATATTCTTATAATCTAGGGTTAGCAGATGACGTAGCCTGATTCATAAATATTATACGAGAGACAATGATTTTATGATCTTTATTCGTGCAAAAGATTACAAGGAGTGAGCTTTGGAGATAATATGAGAGTTAATTATGTATGTGAGGTTGAGAGATTGAGAGACAAAAGTTGAGTGGTTCTTCTTGTAGTTCTCCCTGATACATAGTGAATTTCTCGTATTGTTGCCCCGTGGACATATGTCGAAGTTGGCTAACTAAACCACGTAAATCCCGGTATTGGTCGACTGAACCACGTAAATCTCGATGTTCTTTTTTCTTGATTGAAATCATTTTATATCTTGTTGATTATGAGTTGACTTCGAAGTTGTGCATATTGTAGTAGGCAGAGAGAGTGAAATTCCCCAATAGATATCTTTCAACTTGTTATTATAATCAGCATGAGAAGGATATCGCCAACCCGATATCTTCTCAATCCCCATGGTTTGAGTGCTGCAAAAGAAATGTTTCTCCTACAAATAGTACAGATAAACAATATAATCATCATCAAGTGAATTACAAAAAATCAACAAAAAAATAAAATACATGATAAATGAATTAGAGTGTTAACCTTTAAAGATCTATGTAATGTATTTATATAGTTGTTTGTATTATAAGTCAAGTTTAATTTGAATTTTGTATACAGCATTTTAATTATTTAAATGAAATGTACCAAGTATATTGCTCTTATCGTCGTATTTTGTTTCTAATATACATATAGTATTAAAAACTATAATTGAATATATATAAAATTAAATAAATAATTCAATACTAAAATAAATTAAACTTCACTTACATCGCAATTGTTCAATTCCTTGACTTCAAAAATATCGTTAATTGTACATCGTCGATTTCAAACTTGACTTGTGTGCTTAAAGATCTTGTTCTAGTCTTAAAAATTTGGTATTGAGTTGGCGCATCAATGGAATTGAGAAAAAGATAAGTAAAATAATTATTTATAATGGTGATTCTCATAATTCTGGATAAATTTTATGAAAATGGAATTATATTACTTCAAAAAAGTTACAAAATACTCTTGAGTTTGAACAACATCCTATTATCATTCAGGTTTATATAAAATTTTGTAGCATATATGGACAAGAGAGGCTTGTTAATCCTTTCACTGTGTAAAGAAATGAACAGAAATATAATAACTCAAAATATATAATATTATGTATATCTTTAATTATTACATGTTTATAATTAGACATACAAATATAAATTATCATAGTATGTGAAATTCATACCTCTAAATCTAGAGTTCTACAAACCTGTTATAATAATAACCATTGAGCTTTGATTCTTACGTTTTAATTTTTCCTCCAAAGCACATGCTAAATCTTCACGCAAAGTGATAGCTATGATGTTGAATCTGATAAAAGAATAAAATATATATTTAATATTTATGTTACAAAATATTCTTTTATATTTTTCATACAAACAATAATAAAACTGTAACTTACTCACTATCATGCATCGTAAAGCTTCTAAACAAAACTTTTTTTCCATTCATGTCCATGCTACCAATCACATAAATTTCATCAACTATTCTAATCACATCATTATAAGAAAATAATTGAAATTTAGTATAATTTGACATACATGATAATCTATAAGGAATATAAATTTAATTTATGCCTACAAAAAATTCTTTTGAATCAATTTCTCCGTAAGGAAGAAAATTGAATTTGTATTTTTTATATCATTGTCTTCCTCCTCGAAAACATTGTGGTGTTGTACGAGATAGATATATATATATATATATTATAATATATATATATATATATATATATATATTATATATATATATATATATATATATATATATATGCAGATTAATGGTATGCTTTCATAGGAGGGATTTCCTCCTTGAGCGTCTCTAAAATCACATGAATTGAGCCGACATTATGGATGATCCGCTCCGTTGAACATTGATCTACATATTCTAAAACCCCAACACACCAAGTTTGGGTGAATCCTCGTCGTTTGACCCTCCATCAGCCATGTGAAAAGTTTCTATCATTCAAAACCGTTAAAATGAACGAGTGGATGAAGGGTCAAACGACGACGGTTCCACCCAGCAACTTGGTGTGTTGGGTTTTAGAATAATGTAGATCAAGTTCAAGCGACGCGACATCCACAATGTCCGCTCAACATGTGATTTTAGAGGCTGTTATAGAGAAATCCCCTCCTATGACAAGGATACCCATTAATCTCTCTCTCTCTCTCTCTCTCTCTCTCTCTCTCTATATATATATATATATATATAATATATATATATATATATATATATATATATAATATATTATATATATATATATATATTATTATATATATTGGAGGCTTACGGGTTTTATATCTTATTTGCAGTAACAATCTTTATGTTTAAGAACATAAGAAATTTTCCTTATTATATTAATTTTCTCAGTCATAATGCGTCATTCTTATGGCAAAAACCGTGTACATGAGTGTTCTGTTAAAAAATAAATAAAAACGTCATAACTAATGTAAATTTGTATTATTTAAAATTATAATTATCAGTATATATAAAATTTTAAATGTACCTCGTTGTCGAGAAGAATAAAGTTAAAAGATCTAATAATTGACATATCAGTACATTGAAAACTCTGGGTTGATGATTTATTTGCAAACAAGCCCATGTGAGTTGAAAACATTGTTGTTGGAGATAAGCTGTCCAAAAATTTAAGCACGGGCCTCCTTTCTGTGCTTGTCAATTCCCTCATCTCAATCCTTTTTGAAATATAAGGGCACTAGTGAAGGCCATCATTCGTTTTGGATAACCTGAAGGCTGGCTTGGTGGGAAAAAACAATTGATCCATGATGTGCTAGATTCAATAACTACCATTCTAATGGCCAAAGCAATTGATTGAGAGATACTTTTCTGTCATAAAATATTTGTTCTCTAACTTTATTATTAAAAAACTACCACTCTAATGGCCAAAACAATTGATTGATGAGAGATACTTTTCTACCATAAAATATTGTTCTCTAACTTTATTATTAAAAAAAAACAAACTCTATCTATCTCTTTTCCTGGTATGATATTTTATAACTAATAATGAAATTCTTCCCACCTGACAGCCATCAATTTTAATTTTTCTGTGTTTGTAGATGGAATTAATGAAGTTTTAAAGGAAAATAAGACATGTAACATGGGATGGACTTCCAATTTCCTCAACATCAACTACTACTGTGATGGGACCAAAATCCAATTTGATAAACTCCGAGGGGGTCCAAATCCATGTGTTAGTTGTTCTTGCAAAGAGACCAGTGGAGAAAATACAACCATTGAAGACCATTAACGATCCCCCACTCCATGTGCTACTCTCTATCTGATGACAACATAAAAAAGGGATGTGGAGGAGGTTGATATACAGAAAGCATTGGTGTTAATTAAATCAAAGATAGGCCGGGGAATTCAAATGATCCATTTATTGAGATTAATTATTCAAATCATTATATTCAAAAGATTAAAAGGATGAAGCTAGCAGTGGATATATATCAACCGTTATCACTTCGACGAGAAGGAATCCAGTGGAAAAGTAAGTAATTATCTCTGCGTTCCATTTAATTAATTAGAGTTTAACAAAACAAAACACAAGATTACAAGAAAACAAAGCCACCAAAGAAGAGAAGCCGAAGCTAGATGGCAAAAAAGAAAAAAAGAAAACAACGTGAGTACAATTGAATGGAGACCAATGACTTTACACAGCTAACAAATATCAATCCACTGTTATATCAAGAAAAGGTAAAATTTTTATTTAATAGATAAAACCCTAATCAATCCCAAGATTGTTCATGTCAAACTATTAAGATAATTAAGAAGATACAGAACCATACCTGAATCCATGAAGTAGGATGTGATTCTTGAGTTTTTTGAGATGTTGATCTTTCAAATATTGTACGTATATATTATCATTAGAGAAGCCCTAATCCTTCTGAAGATGAAAAATCAGAAAGATATTCTACGTAGAGATTTGGGGAACCACAATCCTATTTATAACTGAATCAGTTATTCACAATTATCAATTCAGCCCATCATAAAATTAACAATTATATTTTGATCTCTACCCATAGGAGGAACATATTTTAATTATGCATTAAAAATCCAAACCCTAAATTAGATCACTTTAATGGGCTAACATTGATTGGGCACATAATACATATCTATTTAATATATAGGCCCATACATTGCGGATATATTTTCAGATAATATTGTATAGGTTCCTAAAAAAAATGAGAGTTTAGCAGGAGAGAGAGTACTATTAATGAGGGGAGAAAATGGACAAAACGTCAATTTCATCAAATTTACCAATTTTCTCAAAATAAAAGAGCTATATAGAATAAAAACAAATTTCCCCATTCCTTCAAATTTGGCTACCCCAACATTGTTTTTGTAACAAGTAGATAGAGATGCTCCTTGCTTCCGGTACTCCACTTGTCATTTCTTTTGATTATATTCGGTTTAAAATTAAAGAAGCCTGTTTCGTGAGTTTTTGAATGAAAATGAGAGGAAAGTATCTTTAATGTCTCATCCCTATTTCATTGTCATTAGTTTTCAAGGAACCAAACAAACATGCTCATTATCCCACTAAACGACAA